>NC_033796.1:29409567-29411239 GCF_001876935.1 Asparagus officinalis
TTCCGATCTTCCTCGAACAAACAAGTCATCAGATTTATCGTTACTTTCACTTGTGGTTAACTCTTTGTTGATCTTCTCCCTATTTAATAAGTTCTCTTTGACATCCTTGATACCAATAGAACCTCAATCGTAAATCATAGAATCCCTGAAGTGCTTGTAGGAAGGCGGCAAAGAACACAATAATAATAGGGCTTGATCTTCATTATCGATCTTAACATCAATCTTACTCAAATGTGTAATCACAGAATTAAATTCAGCAATATGAGTTTTGATGGGTATTCCTTCCGACATACGAAGTGTGTACAAATGCTGCTTCAAGAGGAGGCGATTAGTGAGCGACTTCGTCAAATAGAAGTCCTCCAATTTAGACCACAAATCAAAGGTTGTCTTCTCCGTGAGAACTTCTTGCAAAACTTCGTTTGTCAAACATAACTGGATTGATATGAGCGCTCTATCATCCAACTCGTTCCAATCTTCCTCCGTTATAGTAGTCGGTTTCTTCGACTTCCCGAACAAAACCTTCTTTAATCCACTCTGTGTCAACACGACGATCATCCTAACTTGCCAAAGGCTAAAATTGTGTGTTACCGTCAAACTTCTCGATATCTCATTTCATAATAGTTGTCATCATCTTCTTGTCAGATCGATAGTTGAGGGCTCTGATACCAATTTGTTATGACAAATTCCCCAGGATAAGCTAATATCAATCACACGAGAGAACAAAAAACATATAGAAGCTATAAGAAATGAATTAAATTCATTCAAAAATGTTCATGTTCTTTCTACTTCTATTGTTAATACTATTGTGCCAAATAATGAGTTGAATAATATGAAAGATCATATTTCATCTTTAGATTCAACCTTAAATACATACATTAACAATCATAAGAAACTTGTGAACTTGTGTGCTAAGTCAATTACTACTGCTTCCAAACCACTTACTCACTATGCACACATGTATATCAAAGTTTACAAATACACTGCGATCGTAAAGGTCATATTGCTAATCAATCCGCGCTCACTCATATGACCAAGTCTCATATGTCATAATCTGGTAGTATCAACTCCTGACATCGACGATGCAACTGTAGTCGAGTCGGTAACGGCAGAACCTTACAAAACATACAAGCTGCCGATCTTCTTTCCTTTTATAACCACAAGAGAGCCTTTTGTAACCCAAAGAACTCCACCTTCCACTAAAAAATTGCACCCAATGCTATCAAGAGTGCCCAAAGAGATGAGATTTTTCCTTAAACCTGAAACATGCCTAATATCTGTCAAAGTCCTGATGACTCCATCATGCAACTTAATCTGAATTGTGCCTTTTCTAATAGTCTTGCATGAGGCATTGTTCTCCATAAGAACATCTCCACCATCAATAACTTCATAAGTGGTGAACCAATCCCGATTAGGACACATATCATAGGAATAACCTGAATCCAAAATCCATTCATTCATGCTCATGTTTATATCATCCGTAGTCAACAAAATCACATCTTCAGCAATATCAACTTTAGCGGAGTTCTCCTTTGATTTTTCTTCATACTCTTCTTGTTTATTTTTGTTCTTTAATCTGTAACAATCGATCTTGATGTGCCCTTTCTTCTTGCAATATCTGTAGGTCAGATTCCTGCGACTTATACATGTCACCTCCAAAGCCCCTTTCTTCCGA
>NC_033796.1:29411249-29420045 GCF_001876935.1 Asparagus officinalis
TCCGATCTTCCTCGAACAAACAAGTCATCAGATTTATCGTTACTTTCACTTGTGGTTAACTCTTTGTTGATCTTCTCCCTATTTAATAAGTTCTCTTTGACATCCTTGATACCAATAGAACCTCAATCGTAAATCATAGAATCCCTGAAGTGCTTGTAGGAAGGCGGCAAAGAACACAATAATAATAGGGCTTGATCTTCATTATCGATCTTAACATCAATCTTACTCAAATGTGTAATCACAGAATTAAATTCAGCAATATGAGTTTTGATGGGTATTCCTTCCGACATACGAAGTGTGTACAAATGCTGCTTCAAGAGGAGGCGATTAGTGAGCGACTTCGTCAAATAGAAGTCCTCCAATTTAGACCACAAATCAAAGGTTGTCTTCTCCGTGAGAACTTCTTGCAAAACTTCGTTTGTCAAACATAACTGGATTGATATGAGCGCTCTATCATCCAACTCGTTCCAATCTTCCTCCGTTATAGTAGTCGGTTTCTTCGACTTCCCGAACAAAACCTTCTTTAATCCACTCTGTGTCAACACGACGATCATCCTAACTTGCCAAAGGCTAAAATTGTGTGTTACCGTCAAACTTCTCGATATCTCATTTCATAATAGTTGTCATCATCTTCTTGTCAGATCGATAGTTGAGGGCTCTGATACCAATTTGTTATGACAAATTCCCCAGGATAAGCTAATATCAATCACACGAGAGAACAAAAAACATATAGAAGCTATAAGAAATGAATTAAATTCATTCAAAAATGTTCATGTTCTTTCTACTTCTATTGTTAATACTATTGTGCCAAATAATGAGTTGAATAATATGAAAGATCATATTTCATCTTTAGATTCAACCTTAAATACATACATTAACAATCATAAGAAACTTGTGAACTTGTGTGCTAAGTCAATTACTACTGCTTCCAAACCACTTACTCACTATGCACACATGTATATCAAAGTTTACAAATACACTGCGATCGTAAAGGTCATATTGCTAAATTTTGCTATGATGCACAAAAACCCACTAATATCGATACTATTACTCCTTATGCATATCATCAGGTTTCTTCACCACATACACACACATGCATCCATTATTTATCACAAGCATGTTGATGTGTTTAAATGTAACTTTTGTGGTAGATTTGATCATTTGGTAATATTTTGTTTTGATTTACAAAATGTTTTGAATTTGCAAAATACTTCAAAAAGACCACCTTTGTTTGCGAATATTTCTCGTGCACAATTGAATGGTCAACAAAAACAAGTGCATCCATTCCATTGCACTTATTATAATAGAATGGGTCATTTACGTGATTTTTGCTATGACTGGATACGTGCACTAAATGCGCCCAAATGGGATCATAACACAAGGACGTTTGATTATATTAATAGGGGTCATGTCCCTAAACTCTCCAGCACCAAGAGTGTTTGGGTGTTAAAATCTGTTTAATTTTAAAACAAGTTTTTAGCGTTTTTGTTTTAGTTTCTTTTTGGGAAAACATGTTTGCAAAACTTATTTTTGGAAATACATTTTTGTTTTTATTACATATTATGATTTTTTTATTGTTTTTTATTTTGATGAAAAGCTAGAGTGGTTGCCTAATGATACATTATGACGAAACCTTTTTGCTAGTTGCAAGGATGGAGTCAATTCTTATGTATTGTTATGTTTCTTTGCATTTGCTAGTGTTAAAATTTTTTAAAAATGAATGAAGCAAAATTCAATTGATATTGACTTCCATTTTCATGATACAAAAATCTTTTATGAATGCTATAAATATTTCACAAATTCCAGTACTTCATTCTCGAATCAAACATATAGATGTTTGACATTACTTTTTACGTGATCATAGGAAAGTTGTGTCCCTTGTTTATATTGATACAAAATCTCAATTAGTGGACATCTTTACCAAGCCTCTTTGTGAAAAAATATTTTTTATCGTACAAGAGGTGAATTGGGCATGTGCATCCATTGATTCATGTTTGCTTGATCACTTATTTATATTCTTCAAAAATGATATTTTATGATTTTTCATGGATTTGTTGATCAGGCATGTTTTGATGTTACTGTGAGTTTGGATGAGTCTCTGGTCAGTCAACCGATTTATTAACCAGTCGACTTATTACTCTGTTCAGTCGACTGGTGTCTGATATGTTAAGTCGACTGGTTTCTGATATATCTAGTCAATCGATTATAATATTAGTCGGTCGATTCATCATCCAACAGAACTTTCATGAGTTTCATAATTTTCATGATTTTTTCGTGATTTCCTTTCATTTGATATATGATTTACTTTCATGTTTGCTGACTTTCATTTGGAAATATCTTTTCATGATTTATGATTTTTGGCTCTCATGGATTTATAGATTTTCATGATTTTCTTTCATGATTTTCTTTTATGGATTTTCATAATTTTCTTTCATGATTTTCTTCATGGACTTTTCATAAATATTTTCGGATGACGTCTTTGGTTCCACATTTTGTTACCATTGCAGTTTTATTTGTCTAGTGTCTTTGGATCCTCATTTCGTCAATCGACCGAATGGTTTTCTTTTATATATATCTTGAGACCTTTGTAACACCTCTTCATAACGATATATGTGTGTGTGTGTGTGTGTGTCACTTTAAGTATAATTTGTGTTTAGTATGTGTTTTGCTCACATTGTGCTATATATATTTGTGTATGATTGCCTTAAAATTTTTCATTTGGTATATGCTTTGAGGCTTTTTTATAGGGGGAGCTTTCCCCATTTATTTATACTCACCGTGCTTTTATGTAGGAGGAGCTTTCGCTCTCTTTTTTTCTTATTGTTTTCCCCATTTTGATGTTCACAAAGGGGAAGAAACAAGTATGTTGTGAGTATCTCGTTTTTTTGCTTACTATTGGTATCATGCATGAGGATTATAAATTATATATTTATTTGGTATCATGCATGTTTTATATACTCCTTGTGTAAATTGTTTGTCATCATCAAAAAGGGGGAGATTGTTAGGTCTCATGTTTGTGAGACTATTGTCTAATCTAGTTTTGATGATTAACAAACAATTCCTAACACCGCCTCCTAGTATTTGTGTTTGCTTGTTAGGTATCCTAGACAAGCATCCTTAGGTTAGAGGTTAGATGGACTTGAGGTTTAACGATGATATTCATAAAGGTTGGAGGAAATCGGAATGAAGCATGATATCATTCAAGTCAAAGACACACTATCACTCCATCCCTGCTACCAAGATCGAGCTTCACGAAGATTTCTAAGCTTGGTATAGTGTTCGTAGTTTAGCTTGTTTACTTTATGTGATATACTTAAAGCTCAAACTATACACATACACATCATTTTGATTTATCGCGTTCATTGTCTGTTTCACTTTGCTAAAGGATTTTTTGAATATCTTGGTAAATACATTTATCCATAAAAATATAATTATTAGTTTCAAAAATAGTTTTATTTCAAAAATGCGATAAATATGAAACTAGTTTTAACAATTAACACAATTATTTCATCGGATTATACATCTATTTTAGGAGACAACTTGTTTGAAATGATTTCATCAGAATCATGTGTTTAACGATTTCATATTTTTGTTGATTCTGTAAATCGATGAAATCATATCTAAAGTTTTCGTATTTTTGACGGGTTTGCAAAATAATGAGTTTTTACAATTGGGAAATGCTATTTTAGAAATTTCTTTTCCAACATATTCATTTTCATATGTATAAACGTTTCCCTAAGTTTTACTTTTTTGGAGTTGATTTGCTATTTTAATTTGAATTTAGAAAATTAATTTTTAGCAAATTCAAGTATTTGTTGTCCGGCTGGCTAGCTTTGATGCAAAAAAGACAAAACAAGATTTTATTTTATTTCCGGAAGGAAGGCGCTGTTAAGCCCTGCTTGTATTTTTTGTTGAAATGGGATGGTCTTCAAACTCCCGAGATTTTTGGTCGACCGAAAAGTCTAACCAGTCAACCAGCCAAAAGCATTTTTATAGCATCATGTATTTACAGTCTATCAGTCAACCAGTCAACCAACAAATAGAGTTAGCCGACCGAACAGTGTTTTTAGTCGACCGACCAATTAAATCAGTCGACTGACGTTGTTTCTATTTTCCCTAGAATTAGCAAATGGCTAGTTTATCAGTCGACCAATAAAATTTACTAGTCGACTGATCCTGTCCTTTTTTACTGTAACGACTAGTTTCTGATTTGTTTTGTTTGAGAGGTTATAAATAGTCTTCAAGACGTAGTTTTTCATAAGAGTTTTGACAAGAAGTTTTTGGGTAGTTTTGCTACACGTTTTTGAGAAGTTTAAGTGTGTTTGTTTATGTGATAAAAGTTTCACAAAGAGAAGGATCTCAATTTCGTTCTTGAGACGTTCATCCTCAAATCTCTAACTCTCTTTGTTTTGGAGAAGTTGTCTAAACTCTTTCTCTAGCTATTTAATATTTTGATTCTCATATATTTATGCTAGATTGATTTGAGTTTGATTTTGTTTTACTCGTTATTACACACACAATTACTTGAGCTTAAGTATTTCACATTTAGTATAATCGGATTGTGAGAGTTGTTGGCCTTCTTGTTTTGATGATGTTTTTACAAACAATTTACAACTAATATTGTTTGTCTAGTGTTTGTGTTTTCCTATTTATTCTAGACAAATAATCAGTTAGAGGTTGGATGGATTAAGCCTACACGATCACATCAAAAGGAGGTTGGCGGAATATCGGAGTGAAGCTATGCACAATTCAAGTCAAGATCCAAGTTCAAGCTTCATCCGCAAAGTTTACCAAGACGAGCTTCATTGAAGATCATCAAGCGTGGGTATATTGTTTGTATAGGTTTATACTTTATGTGTTTAATACTTTAAGCTCGATATTATACACACACACACACACACACACAATTTAACCGTTTATGTGTTTTTGATTTATCCACAAACAAAGCTTTTGAAAATAAATATTTGTATACATACATGTTTGTTTTTGTGGATAAGTTGTTTTTAATATAGCTATATAGATATGAAACAAATATACATGTTCATATGCATATACATGTTCATATGCATGCTCATATGTTTCATATTCTATTGTATTTTGAAAATATCATGGTTATGGATTGAAGACTTGTTTACACTAATTTTATATTTTGTATAAGTCTATAAGTCCATTCAAAATATTTCAAGAGGTTGTTTAAGTTATTTTGTCAAAATCATGTGTTTTCGAGATATCATATTTTAAGTGATTTTGCAAAATGATGAGATTTCATAAATGAGAAGTGCTATTTGAAAACCAGTTTTTGTAACATGTTCATTTTTATGTTTACAATCATTTCTCAAAGTTTTATATTTTTATGAATTTGTTTGCTATTTTTAAATCAAGTTTAAAGGTCAGAAAACTGTTTTTAAAATCTGTGTATCTGATATATTAGTCCGCGGTCGACTGGAGTGGTCGCGATGGTCGACCTCCAAAAGTCTAGAGACTTTGCTCTGTTTTTTAGCCTTTTGCGGTCGACCGGCCACAGCACTGCGGTCGACCGTCGAAGTAGCTGTTGCACAGTAACGGCTAGTTTCCAGATCTGTTTTTGGGTTGGTTTTTTAGTCTTTTCTTGGCTTTCTCTTGGCCTTAGGGTTTCTTATAAATACCCCCATTGCATTTATCATTCCCACCAACTAAGAGAAAAGTTTTAAAAGAGTTTTACAAGTTTTTTTAAGGGTTTCAAGTTTGTTTCAAGTTTTGGTTTTGTGAAGAGAGTTTCACAAGAGCTTGAGGAGATCATCCTTTGGTGCTTGGGCATTCAACTCATCTCCCTCTCTCTCTTGTTATTCATTGGATAAGTTTTCTAAACTCTTTTCTAGCTATTTATTTGTTTAGATTATAATTTCTATTAGCTAGAATTGTATTGGTTTAGTTTTTATTTATTCTCTTTGTTACACACACCCACTTGAGCTTTTAGTATTTTCATACATAGTATTATTTGGGGTTGTGGGTTTGTGACTTAAAGAGTGAGCTTTCATTGTGTTCTCATCCATAGTAAAGAACAAATTATTGTATTGAGCCTTCATTGTGAGGATACACTTTATAATACACTTGTACACCGAGAGGAGAGTGTGGTGAGAGACGGGGTTGTTCCAAGAGGAGTGACGTAGGTAGTAAAGTCTAGAGAGAGGTTGTAAATCTGAGCACTTGAGGGAGACATGGGCGAGAGACCAACACTTAGAGGGTGTAGAGTGTGATTGCAAGAGTACTGTTGATTGTAAAGTTTTCGGTGAGCTAGAAAACTGAGTGTGAGGTGTAAACGTTATTCGAGTGAGCATCGAAAACCCGGGTGTGATAGTGGATTTCTCCCCGTGAATGGGGAGCGGAGACGTATGACGGAAGGTCCGAACCTCGTGATTATATTGCTTGTTTGTGTTTGCATTGACACACTTATTTTTGTGTTCATCTTATATCGCCTATTGCATCTTGTTTATTGTCCACTATTTGTTTACCCATGTTTATATTGTATATCCTTACATATATATCTTGTTGCATATCTAATTTGCTAGAATATTACACTAATAAGTTTTAATTGGCATAAAATCGGATTAGATTAGCTTTGACCCTATTCACTCCCCCTCCCCCCTCTAGGGTTCTTTCCTAGTAGCATTAGGGTCCAACAATAGTGTTTTCATTGAGAGAGCTTTACATTTCATTCTCATTTGTCTTGGAGAATAAATTTTTTATTCGAAGTTACTGTTAAACACGTTGTAATATACAATGACACTTTGAGGAGTGGTTGGGAAAGACCGGAGTCAATTCCAAGAGGAGTGGGTTGGTTGTAAATCCTAGGGAGATGTTGTAATTCCAAACACTTGAGGAAGGTAACACGGGTAGTCCAACACTTAGAGAAGTGTAGTTTGTGTGATTGACATCGTGTGAGTTGTAAAAGTTATCGGTGAACTTAAAACCCGTTATTGTGTAGATTTTGAGATATAGTGGAGCTCCTCGAGGTGAGGAGCGGAGACATAGGTCGAGGGTTGACCGAACTCCGTAATCATATTTGTGTTTGCGATTGTTGATTGGTGTAGTATTATTCTTTACATCTTATGCTTGTTTATATCGCCTATTGTCTCTTGCTTATCCTTGCATATCTTATTGTGTATTATATTGCTAGAATATTGCATTATACGTTTTAGTTTGGCATCGAAATCGAATTAGTTTAGCAGTTACCCTATTCACCCCCCTTCGTTACCCTATTCACCCCCCTTCTAGAGTACTCTCACTCAGCTCCTTACTGTCTAAAGAGTAAGAGTTCTAATAGGAATAGAAGTCCACATGTGCTAAAACCCGACAAGATTCCGAGTAGGAATAAACCTCTAATATGATTGGTTGTGCAAAGTCTAATGTAAGTAGGATTTTTAATCAAAACAAACCAAGCCATAAAAGGATCTCGCAAAGCAATATGTATTTGAATATTTGAGGCAACCTATAACACTCAATTATGTTTTTTTTTAAGTTCATTAATTTCAAATGAAGCACAATTATCCATGGAATAATGAATATTTATGAAACAATTAGTCATCTAAGGAGGAAAGTACCTACGAAAGGATCTGAATACATGCAATCCAATCTATGACAATTAAGCAGGCAATCGTTAAATAATAATTTTTTTTAATTTATTGTAATAATCCATTGTAAATAACATAGTAAATTATTTCCCTTGTCTCTTTTATTGTAATAACATGTAGTCAACCCTACAATCTGAACCTCACCAAAATCTTCTCTCCACCATCTGCTCTCTTCTATTCTTAGAATCCCCGTCTCTTCTCCCTCCTCTCCTTTCAAACAAAAAAAAAAGGAAAAAAAGGAAGAAAGAAGAAAGGGAAAAAAAATATCACCCAAAAAAAATGACCAAAAATTTTTGATGAGAAAGGGGAAAAGGAAAAAGGAAAAAAGAAAGAAAATTTACTGAGAACAAAAAAACTAATAGAGGGGGACAATTACTTTGGCTACTCGATGCATGCAAACAAAGAATGCCATTCACGTTCAAAATGCGCACAATCACCATCACAATCATTTCCCTCCTCCTCCTCCTCTTCTTCTTCCCCTTATCCTACTCCGACGACAACAACCAAAACCCTGAAGACCGCGATCCCGCTCAGCACTCAAATCCATCCTAATCTCCCAGACCACCGAACCCTCCCCGACTGTCCGCCCTACGCAGACCTTCTCACTGCCAGCGACTCCCAATCCCCAAGACTGGGCGCCGTCTTCTGGCACAAAGGCTTCGTCTCGCGGCCTCCGCCTCGGCAATCTCGACTCATCCGGCTCCAATCTCAACCTCGATCCCCTCAAATCTCTCTCCGGTCTCCGCTCCATCTCCCTCGTCAACAATCGCCTCTCCGGCCCCATCCCCGCCTTCTCTACCCTCGATGGCATTCGCTCTATCTACCTCTCAAACAACAGCTTCTCTGGCGAGATTCCTGACAGTTTCTTCAACAAATTGGGTCGTTTAAAGAAACTGTATCTCGACGGGAATCAATTCACCGGGAAAATCCCGAGCTCGATGTTGAAGGCTACGTCTTTAATCGAGCTCCAGCTGCAGAACAATCAATTCTCCGGTTTATTACCCGACTTGGACATTCCGCCACTTTTAAACTTTAAACTTCAGCGTGGCGGGAATAATCTACAGGGCACATTCCCCGGGATTGGGAGAAAATTTCAAGGCGATTCTTTCGAGGGAACTCGCCGATCTACCTGGGCGCTCGCCGCTAAGAGCAAATCCTCTGCAAAGACGTGGCGCCGGGGAGAGAC
>NC_033796.1:29420370-29421188 GCF_001876935.1 Asparagus officinalis
GGGTTTGACGCGGAGATGAGGAAGTATGGGAAGTTGAAGCATAAGAATGTGTTGCCGCCGTTGGCGTATTTGTATCGGAGGGATGAGAAGCTGGTTGTTTCCGAGTATGTTAGTAAGGGGAGCTTGCTGTATATTCTTCACGGTAAGTCTCATTTCAATTTTAAGCCTTCATTGCGCTTTGGCGCCGTAAATATTTATCCATTATGAAATTTGACATGCCGTAGTTTATTTTTGCATTTAATATATTCCAATATCAGAAGAAAAGAATATAACTTAACTATCATGTCTTTGGAGAGCACTCTCTTTTTTGTTAAATTCAGATCATGCGCTTAACGCGTGATCTGATTCGGATTTTTATTTCTTGTATTCACTATCAACCGCCGTGAATGAGTGTGGATTGCCAAAATTCTGTGCCCGCGTGTATTGTTTAGGATGTTTACAAATTATAGTAACTTTTCTATTCATTTCGAGGTGTGTTTATAATGATTATATACGGGTATAAAAGTCCAAGTCGGATCACACGCTAAGCATGTCATTTCAATTAACATAAAAATAGACAGTTTGCCGAGACATTGGACGACCAAACGGACAAAAAATAATGTTTGAGATGCCAAAGTCCAAAGCGGGTGAGACGTAGGCGTATCAAGTAGAAAATGAACTTCGGCGTCCGAAAGTTGAAACTGGGTGGAACTTTGGCATAACAAAGTGCGGTCAAGCCTTTTCTAACAACTAATAGAGAAATGTTTTTTTGTTCCTTTCCAAATTTGAAGATTTTTAGAGTACAGATTTGTCCTTCTCACCTCCTCCACCTACGATTT
>NC_033796.1:29421702-29453996 GCF_001876935.1 Asparagus officinalis
GAGAGCATTGAACTATGAGATACATAGGGTGAGTTTGCAAGTATATCCATTTCTTTGATCCATATCCTAATTATATCCCTTATCCTAATCATATCACAACTTAAAAAGTTTTCACGACTTCAAAGTTCTGAAGTTCTGAATATTTTTAACGTGGTTGTGGATAATAATTCGATGTTTCATTCCAATAAAAAAGATGGTAGGACCTACGAAGGACATATGAGATCATAAAACTATTATCCTCATTACAACTTTGTTAGTTTTTTTAGTAGTAATATTGCATTTTTAGTCCATATATTTGTTGTAATAAAGTAAGTTAGGACATTGCTTGACAGTTACAGTAATATCTAGAGTGTATATACTGTCATTTCTACAATAAGATCACATCGTCAATATCTTGATAAATTAATTATGTTCATTTCAACTTTTCGTTCAAGACAAATCATACCTTGATCTGTACTATAATATATATATATATATATATATATATATATATCACAATTATACCAAGTGAATAATCTTTTCATTTTAGCTAAAAAATGATGTGTTATGGTACCTTTTGATTTAAAACAGAAATCTAGAAGCAAAGATTTAAGGTGCGTCTAAAAATCAACTGATAAGTGTTAATTAGTCCTAAATATAGAGTTCATATTACATAGAAATTAATGATATTGCTTGAATTTGATTAATATTTTTACTTTATTTTCTTATTGTTAGGATGGACTTAAGTAGGGAAGCTGTTCTGGATGCTGGATTGCTGGGAGAGAAGAAGAGACGTTATGGCATCAATTTAAACTGTTATTTTGTAAGAGGGAAGGGTTCATGTACACTAAAAAACAAGCTCTTAACCCCCAAGATACCCTTAAGAGAATGGAATCCATTTTGATACTCCTTTTGATTCTTAAAATGAGGGTCCTTGAAATGAGTCTCTTAACCATTATCTTCCAAAGTTTATTATTTTGTATTGTGTTGTAGCATTTACAGCTTTGATTATAGTGATACTACTTGTGTAATTACAATCTCAATGTAATTAGTTGGAAATCTGTTGTTAGGATTCATGTATTTGTTTGAATGACAAAAGATTGTTAGATTTTTTGTAAAGGATTCAATATGTTGAATTTGCTTGACTAATGGCAATGGCTAAAGTTTAGAGTGGGTTTGATTTTGGTTGTTAATTTCCGATTTAATTCTTGTTGATGTATGAAATCACACAGTCAAATAAGGGGAATGATTAAGTTGACGGAGGTCCTCTAACTCTCCAAATGTCTGGTTCTTGCAGTAAGCTGTTCTTCCCTGCACAAGTAGCAAATCGTAAGAGGACAGAGCCCCAGTTGTTCCTCCGACAATCAAGTCGATGAGTTGCTTGAGTGGAGAAGTAAAATGGACTATAGTAATTCTTAAGCACTGAGAATCATAGCAAAAGACTTACCCTATAATTGAAAATAATATCTCTATTTATAGTGATGGTAGGAGGGTAAAATGATAACTTCGGCCGAGTATGAGATGGCGTAAACGTCAGCCTCAGCTTTACAAGTGCCGGCTAACGAGTGGAGAAGATGTCACTTCGGTATTTAATGCAAAGTGATGGGGGTGTGCGCTGCCGACGTGGTCCGATGTGTCATAAATACTATTAGCTGCAGAGGAATGATGACGTCCATAATGTATTTAATGGCATTTATTACGAGTTGATTGCTCACCAGTGCACAGGAGGTGGCTCGAGGTTCGAGCTTTTCGTCGACTTTCTACTCGTCGAATGTTCGAGAAGTACCGCATTTTTAGTCGCCATCGCAGGGTGTCAGCTGATGAGTCGACCGAATTGAGTGATTAAACAGTCTACTTAAACAGGGGAAGACACATAACGACTCTCGGGCCGTCGACACATGACGCCTTTCGAGTCGTCTTCGTAAGATGTTGGCGTGTCGAGTCGATCAAGTTGAGCCTCTGATTATCTTGAGATGCTGACTTGATTATGCATAATGTAAGACATTTGTCTATCATTAATTAGAGATTATTTTTCATCACTAAAACAGCTATAACAATTCTGAATAGGCTTGATTTCTGATTTTGGATTGAAATCCGTGCCATTCATTTAGTGGGTCATTGGATCAGTCAGATATTTTGTGATTTAAGTTTGGATAAAGTTTTCCGTGTTTCCACCTCATTTTTTGAAAAAAATAATTATACGAATTTCATTGATGCAATGTATATTACAAATTAATCATGTAAAAGTTAAAACTTACACTTACATGTTGAGCGAGGTCACATAATAAATCCATCATTAATTTGACTTGTAGATGACGTTTGGCATGATCGAACTTACAGTTTTCAACTGAACTAGTTCTTGTGCACGCGTAATGCACGTGGTTAAATATCAAAATAATATATATTTTGTTTATTTTTTTACTATAAAATAAGTGAGATTCATTTTGAGTTAAAATTCATTATAACCATATGTAATTCATTGTATTATTTTACCTTATAAATATTACTAACATTAGAGATTTATGTTTCTAAATTATAATCAATCGATGCTAAGCTATTATATTATAGTCTTTTATTATTTTTATGGATTTAAGCATCTATCAATTAAATGTTACTAATGTATTTTTGTTGCTTTAACTTATTAGTAAAATTACATGCAATTACTTTGATTTATATCCTTGTAGGCGTCAAAAATTACCTATAGATTATCATACATAGCTCAAGATGGAGAGAAGGCGATAAACATCATCATCCAAGTTACAGATGATCATTCAAAGCTAAGGATCAACTAAAAATGTAAAAGAAGCGCATCACGCAAGTTTCGAGGCGCAAAGCATGTCTCGGAATCATAAAAAGGAACTCATAGTTTCTGAGACAGTTACAACTGTCTCGGAAACTACGAAGGAGATTACAGCTTCCGAGACACATACAACTGTCTCAGAAGCAAGAAGGGAACCCACTACTCCCGAGACAGTTGTAACTGTCTCGGAAGCTAAGGTGTGATTAACAATGGTTTTCTCAAGATTTGCGCACGCCACGTGGCTCCATAGCTGTCAGAGATCGTGTGTGAACTTGGGGAAGACGTTACAAGCGGAAATTACGCTAATAACTATCAAAATAATGGTATTAAAACGTGGACAAAGCATTTTGGGGAAGAAGAGAGCAGAGATTTGAGCGTTCTTTTCAAGAAAAGGAGAGAGTCTTTGTCACGTTCAAGCCATTTTCAGCAACTTTGGTGATTCCTCGAGATCTAAGCATTAACTTGATCTTGGGAAGAGTGTTCATCTTATAGCGATACGATATTCACTTCTTTTCTTACTTCTAAATGACGTAAGAATCCCAAAGCCTTCACGGTTCAATCTGAATCTGTGATTCGATGGTCCACGGGCTATTGCACCCCCGGCACAAGCAAAGATCTCAAGCAAGTAGCGATCCAAAATGATCATGTATGTGTTTCTAAGGAGCATTTGTAATCTAATTTTATCATAAAGAGTAGTTTTATAAAGTACGGAGCTTACTCTTCTGAATTCATTGTAATCGATAAACAATTATAATGAATTCTACAACGAAACTTGTTCCTAACGCAAACATTTCTTAACCGAATATTTTTAATCAATTCTTACTTTTGTTTACCAGCATCAATTTTTAGGCACTACTTTATAGATAGTGAAAAGCCGGATATAATAAACTATATAATATATATATATATACTATATATATGAATATATATACTATGATATATATATATATATATATATATATATATATATATATAGGTATATACTACTTATATATTAATATTATATATATATAGTATATATATATATATAGTATATATATATATCATATAGAGAGAGCACGATGAGAGAGAGGAGAGAGCAGGAGAGAGAGAGATGAGAGAGAGGAATATGGTATGCTTCGCGTACAAGCCACAAAATTTGCTGCTTGGTACCAAGCCCATACCATTTCATCTCATATATATATATATATAGTATATATACTATATATATAATATATATATATATATATATATATAGATAAAAATGCGATTATGCCCCTTGCGTACCAGCACAAAATATTGCGCTTCGGTCACCAAGCGATACCATACTTGCTCTCTTCTCGCGTCCTCTCTCTATATATATATAAATATATATATATAATATATATTATATATATATATATATAAAATATATATATATATGAGCGAAAAATGGTATGTCTTGCCTACAAGCACTAATTTCGGTTAGGTTACCAAGCATTAGCTCAATTATTTGTTTCCTCGTCTCTCTCGTCTCTCTCTTTCTCTCTCTCTCTCTATATATATATACTATATTATATATATACTATATATATATATATATATATATAGTATATAGGTACTAATATATATATAATATACATATATATATACTATAGTATAGTACTATATTCATGATTATATAGTATATATATCTTAATAAAAGAATACCAAATAATTACTTTTTTTTTGCCAAGTTTTAAATTTTAAGTCCTTTTTTGTGGTTTTGAACTTTGCCAGCAACGGACATGTGTACTTCTGCATGCAATGCCCTAATCAAATTAGCGGCCAAAGACCCGCAAGGATTCCACCTTAGCTGACTCACCAAGTCGACATTCTTTTATGTCAACTCAAATGGTGAAACTTGTCGGCTCTCTTTTCAAAGACGACTCACTACGATTCCATTCGACCAGCTATTCGACACCATTGCGGGGTTGACTCGAAAAGCATTACTTCTCAGCTAAGCATTTAATGCTCGATATTTAATACTCGAGCCTATCCTACTGACAACGTGTCAGCATCATATTTAATGCTCGACAGTTGCCATCATGCCTCTAGCCCGATAGTCTTCATGACTCATCGGACCACGTCAGCACCGTCATGCCTCCAATCGCTTCTTATTTAATGCGGAAGTGATCTCTCCCCAGTCGCTAGCCGACACTGTTAGACCCTAGAGGGGGGGTGATTAGGGTCTTATGCTAATCTAATTTCGATTAAAAGCTAATTAAAATAATATTAATTAATTTATTCTTGCAAGAATGATATGAGATAGATATGAATAAGAACAATAAGAATATGCACAAATAATATATAAGCCAAGCAAAACAAAAACACACGATATGTTTATGAGGTTCGGTCACCACGACCTACGTCCCCGCTCCTCACCTCGAGGAGATATCCACTATCACAATCCGGTTTGGAAGCCGGAACTTCTACACACTCGGTTTACAAGTTCACCGAAAACTCTCACACACCAAATACTATGCAATCATACTTTACACACTAAGTGTAGGAACCTAGCCCGTGTCTTCCTCCTCAAGTGCTCGGATGCAACCTCTCCCTAGGTTCGTCAACCGACGCCACTCCTATTGGATTCGACCCCGTCTCTCGCCTCACACTTCTCTCGGTGTATAAGTGTATTACAAGTGATACTCACAATAAAAGATAAATACCATAATTTGTTCTCAATAACAAATGAGAACACAATGAAGCTCACACTCACTAAATCACACCCCACAACCCACACTATATAGTATGAAAAAATTAAGCCAATATGTGTGTATGATAACAGTGAATGAAAATAATACAACTTAATAAATATTGCTAATAAAATGAAAATTGAATAGTAAGCTATATAAGAGTTTAGAAAACTTCTCAAACAAGAAGAACAGTAGATGATGATCCCAATAGGATTTGAAAGTCACTTCTTGTTGTAGGAAAACTTCTTTTGAAACAGACTGATGAAATCAGCTTAAACAGCTCTTTTAAACACTCTTAATATTTTATTAAACACAAAACTTGGATAGATAAAAGAGAGCAGCAATGGGGTATTTATACCCTCTCAAATATCAGCCAAAAACCAACTTGAAAAAGACTAAAAAGCCCCCAGAGAGCCGTTGTGAAAATAGCCGTTAAAAACCAATGATTAAATCGGCAGTCGACCGTCGAAATCTCGCGGTCGACCGCGAGGCACAAAAATCCTGAGTATAGGGTTTTAAGGCTGGCACTCTCTGATTGGATCACGGTCGACCGTCACGGTCGACCGCGGGCATAGAAAGGTCAAATGCTGAAAGATAACTTCCGACGGTCGATCGTGACGGTCGACCGCAAACTGATACTTGCCATTGACAGATTTTTGGGCCAAATTTGAAAATGCATTAAAAATATTAAATCAATTCAAAAAATAATAAAACTTTGGGAAAAGTTTCTAAATGATAAAATAAACATGTTAGAAGAGGAATTTTTGGAAAAATAATTTTCGTTTGCAAAAACATACTGTTTTTGAAAAGTGTTCGTAAAACCTGTATTTTACGAATATGAAAATTTTGATATGACTCATAAATACGTATATATATATCATGCATACGTTATATATATAATAGAGTATGAAAGAGCTGTAAACATGAAATAGGATAAATTGTAACAACGTTTAATGAAAAATCATTTATATGATAGAAAACATCAAAAATCGTGTTAAGTGTACATATATTGAGCTTAAATATAAACATACAATATATGTAAGTAAACTAACTTATACCTAGGTAAATCCACACATATGAACTTGAATCTTTAACGCTTGATTGTTGTGTGTTAAAATACCTGTAAAAAGAACCATAAACACAAAACTAGAAATATATTAGCGATAAATTGTTTGACAAATCATCATCAAAACTATAGGGTCAACAATCTCCTCCTTTTTTATGATGGCAAACAATTTATACATGAATATGAAATATATACTGATAAACCATATATAAACCAATCATGTATATAACATGAATAAACCATACATGAATAAACCAAAACCACATTAGATTTTCTCCCCCTTTGACAACATCAAAAAAGGAAAGAAAATAAATAGGTGCAACGCTCCCTCTGCATATAAGCACAGATAAAAATCAAGTATATGGCCAAAAGCTCCCCCTGTCAAATTACATAAATGACATCTAAAGAGCATATATAGGAGCTAAACAATAATCATTCATACACAGCCATATTTAGAATCCAAAGAACGCATCATTAGCAACATATTTTCACAAAACAAGGCATGAATATTGTTTTCACCATACATAGTTCATAGAAAAGATAAACTAACGCAATGAATCACAAATCATCACTTAAACACCAAAAACTACATAGTTTTCCACAAACATAGTTTGTTCCACAATACTACAAACCATACACAAATGTTTCACAAAGACACAATGTTTTCCACACAAACATAGAGTTATTACAACTCAAAATAAAACATAGAATAAAAGCATAAGTGTCAAGAAACATCACCAAAAGCATAGAATCCAACAAACTCCAATAAGCAGCATAATCAATCATCACCATCACCGTCACCATCAGAAGCATGGCCAGAGCCAGATGCAGATCCATCATCAGAAGAATCAGAGTCATCAGCAGGGCCCTCCTCAGAACCAGACTCAGAACTGGAAGAGGGATCCAGAATCCCTCGAGACTGATGCTGATAACTAAGAATGGTCCTAACATCTTTCTGAATAGTTGAGACCTGAGTCTCAAGGCGATCCAAACGGGCACAGATATCGGAAGTAGAAGAGGAAGCTCTTGATTGAGAACGGGAAGATGATGGAACAGTGGGATCAGATAAAGAGTCTGACAGTTGCATACGAGAGAGAGAGAGAGACTCTATCAAAAAAGTCCTTCTTGGGTTCAACTTTGGGTTCATATGAGAGATCAACACCGAAGTGTTGAAGGATAAGGGTGATGAAGGAGCCAAAGGGTAGAAATTTGAAATGCTTAGATGCCATGTTTTTGAGAAAAACGTTTGCCCAATCTACTTTTATTTTGGCAAAAATGGCATATACAACATTGATCTTGTCAGGAGCAAAATGATCAAAACTACCAGTTTTAGGAATCAGATTTTAAGCAATAATTCTAGCAATAAGTTTAGCATTAGGATTAAGAGAATTATTATTTATCGGATAAGTGCAACCGGGTTTAAACAAGAGGTTGTTCACAGCTGGATCATCATGTTCAATAGACATAAGTTCAACACCACCTGTCAGGATTTTAAGAATCCCCGCAAGTTCGTTGGCAGAAAAAGAAATGGTAATATTTTTAACAGATGTACTAATGGTCTGAAGACCATCAGTAGAGGATGACACATATAAGTTGGCATAAAACAGATAAACCAGAAAAGGATAATAAGGAACTTTACGTTCCACATCTAGCAGTCTAGCCAACCCAACATTATGAAGAATCGTATGAGTGTCATACATGGCTAATTGATCAAATTTGATATACCTAGTAGGTAGGATTTTTAACTTACAAAGCTCCATATATTTCTTAACTAGGGGTTTGAAAAGTAAAAAATCCTCATAATGGGAGGCAGCAGAAGATGATGAGTGGCCAATGTCAGGTCTAGATCTCTTCTTAGGGGGCATGGCGACAGAATGATCAACTAGGGTTTGAATGAAATCTGACAGAAATTTAAAACCCTAGAATAGATAGCAAAGCCCTAACAGAGAATGGAAACGAAATACACATATGCGAGAGATATTACCCAAGATTCCCAAAGGAGATCGAAGATGAGATGATCCGCGGTCGAACGAAGGCAAGCTGCGGGCCGTTGGACCCTAGAGGGGGGTGATTAGGGTCAAGAGGCTCTAATATGCAATAAAATCAAACACAAACAAACCACAAAACAGTAAAGCAATTAAAGTAAGAGAAATAGAGTTAGGAGTTCGTTATCCTTGACGCGCGATGTGTTAACGAGGTTCGGCCCTTTGGCCTACGTCCCCGCTCCCCACTCTCGAGGAGAAATCCACTACACACCCGGTTTGGAAGCCGGAACTTCGTCTACACAGCGATCCCACACGATCTCTCTCACTACACAGTTTGATCTCAACAGATCACACTCCCTCACAGTTGATCTACACAGATCTCACTCACACAGCAGAAGAAAAGATGCAAGAACCTCTCTTTACACAGCCCCTATAGCAAAGAGTAGGTTTACTGAAGCTGGGAAGTGAATCACACTTAAAACAGAGAGAAAACAGGCTTTGAAAATTTTTCTCAGGAAACAGAAAGCTCTCTCTGGTTTTTGCAAACGTTAGGGCTAAAGAAGAAGAAGAAGTCTGGGGGGTTTTTATAAAAGAGTTTAAACCAATTAAAAACAAAAACCCAATCTTCCTATTTAGGAAGATAATCTTCTTTTCAGACTCTCAGCTCAGACTATGCCAAACACTATTAAGTGAAAGCACAGCAAACGAGGCAAAAACCGACCGTTTAAAAAAGTCGCGGCTGACCAAAGACACAAATCGGTTGACCGAAGGGAATTTCGGTCGACCGAAAAAATGCTTCGGTCGACCGACCGAAAATTTCGGTCGACCGACCGAAAATTTCGGTCGACCGACCGAAAATTTCGGTCGACCGCTAATAACCTTGAAAACTTGGAAAACAAGCAGAGTCATCGTCGGTCGGCCGGCGCGGTCGACCGATTTGAAAGTCGAGATTTCGGTCGACCGTACCGGTCGACCGATGACCTCTCTGGAAAATAGTAAGGAATGGCCTTGGGAGCGGTCGACCGGACCGGTCGACCGCTTTCTGATATATTGCAGAAAACAGGTTTTTGGCTAGACTGAAATATTTGTAAAAATATTTATTTGACCTCTGAAAATTCTGAAACTTTATAAAATATTTTTGATACTAAAAACAAACTGCTTGGAAAAAGAATTTTGCAGATAGGTCCTCATACTTGTGAAAATTAGTATTTTTTGAAAAACGCTTAAAAACACAAGTATGAAAACGTGTGTGTGATTCCCAATAGCTTCAAGTAAAATCAGTAACTCTTTGCCTACATTCTAGCACTAGAGAGAGAAACAAAAGAAAGCTAATATCCTCATATATAAAGAACAATACTTGAGCTTTGATATAGCTTGAATCGGATGAAGCTTGTATTCGAATTTGTCGTTCTTAAAATAACGTTGCTTCATCTCTTGGCCTCCTCCTCCTTTGGATATCATCGTTGTAGCATATATTCCATCCATCCTCCATTTATGGCACTAACGAGCTTGATAAATGAACTTACTATATTTACACTCAATAAGCCATTAGTACCGATAATGGTGGTTGTAAGAACATCATCAAAACATAAGGGCTAACACGGGCGACCGCGAGGAGAAACCTGGATTTTTTTTAGGAAAAATTATCGAATGGGGAAGAAGAATGGTCGGATCAAGAGAAGAGAGGAAATCAACGGCCTAGATCTGATATGAAATGAAGTCAACGGTGGTGATGAAATCGGGTGTAGAAAAAAATTGACAATTGAAACCGAAACCCGATAAGAAATAAAATCGATTCTGAAAAATTCTTTTGCGGTCGACCATCGCGGTCGACCGTGACAATGTCCAGAAACATCGATGGTCGACCGTGGCGGTCGACCGCGAGAAAGAAAAGTGCATAGTCAGTTTTTAAAACCTGGATTTTGAGAGAAATGTAATAAAACTGTTTTGTAAAGCATATAAATATATATAAAGTCTTTTAGCTATTAAAAACATGAAAAATATTTTATTTTAACTTAATAAAAACTAAAATTCAACATTTAAACTCAAAACCCAATTATTCAAATAAAAATGAACAAAACAAACAAAAACAAAAAATTAATATAAAAGTCATTTTGGCACCCAAATTATTTTGGTACCACTAAAATTTGGGACATGACCCCTATCATTTAAATCCAATGCCCTAGGGTTATGAATCCGTTTGGGCGAATTTTGTGCACCGATACGCTCAAAACAAGAATTGTAAACATGACCCATACGATTGCAATTTGTGCAATATAGAGGTTTGAATGGTTTACGTTGACCGAAATGGAATGCACGTGGTTCATTTGCAAAAATAGATTTTTCTTTGTAATTATTTTGCAAACGAGAATTTCTTTTCAAATCGAAACAAAACATGGCCAAATGACCAAAACGACCACAATAATCACATTTGTACACATGAGCATGTTTATGATTTATACTATGTGTGTGTACATGTGTATGAGATGAAGAAGTTTGATGGGATGCACAATCATTAATAGGCTTGTCAATTTTTGGTGCATTATGACAAAATTAAGTTAAATGGCCTTTTAAGACCGCAAATAGAATATTTATGAATTTTGTCATACATATGTGCATAGTGAATAGGTTTCTTAGAAGAATTAACATTGAACTTTGCACATAAGTCCATAAGCTTTTTATTATTAGCAATACAAGTATTTAGTGTTGAATCTAAGGTAGATATTCTTTTTCTCATTTGATTCAACTCATCATTGTGCATACAAGCATTGCTACTAGAAGTAGGATAAACAAGATTACTCATCATAGATTTCAACTTAAAGCAAACTAGCATTTTCAATTTTTAAATTTTCATTGCATTATTTAAG
Source organism: Asparagus officinalis (assembly GCF_001876935.1). NCBI lineage: Eukaryota > Viridiplantae > Streptophyta > Magnoliopsida > Asparagales > Asparagaceae > Asparagus > Asparagus officinalis. The sequence goes on from NC_033796.1 coordinate 29,433,096, forward strand.
AATTATATTTTCATTTGCAATAAAGTTAAACTTAGTGGCTAGTGTTTCATGAGTGGATTTCATATTAACATACTTACTCTTTACATCAATATAGCAATTGTGTAACTTTTCAAACTCAAGAGCAAGTTCATCAAAAGTAATAATATCATCGTTATCGCATACCTCACTAGGGTTATCACCTAGTGGTATTGTACATGGGGATGAGGCTTCCTTAGAACTCAAAGCAGGATTTTCCAACGCTTGTTGAATAGCCTCCAATTTCCCTTCATGTGCTTCAATAAATTTCCATAAAGCGTGAGCACTATCAAAATTAGCAAATTTGTTAGAATATGAAGAGTGAAAAGCATTAATCAAATATTCTAACAAAAGCTTGTTCATATTAAACAATCTTTTATCATTCTCACACCATTTGGATTTTTCCGAAATAGGAACAACATAGTCATCCTTAATAATTTCCCACAAATCGAATTGTTTAGATTGAACAAATAGTTTGAATCTAACACGCCATTGAGCATAGGGAAAATATCCAAACGAGGAGCAATATTAATAGCATATCCTAAACTAGATGAATCATACATATCCATAAAGATAATATGCAAGAAGCAAAATGCAATCAAAATTAGATTAGCACAAATACGATAACTTGGATCTTTAACTCAAGGCGATTAGACCTTAAATCAAAGAGCACCAAGCTCTAATATCAATTGTTAGACCTTAGAGGGGGTGATTAGGGTCTTATGGCTAATCTAATCCCGATTAAAAGCTAATAAAAATAATATTGATTAATTTGTTCTTGCAAGAATGATATGAGATAGATATGAATAAGAACAATAAGAATATGCAACAAATAATATATAAGCAAAGCAAAACACAAACATACGATATGTTTAGACGAGGTTTGGTCACCCGACCTACGTCGCCCGCTCCTCACCCTCGAGGAGATATCCACTATCACAATTCGGTTTGGAAGCCGAACTTCTAAACACCACTCGGTTTACAAGTTCACGAAAACTCTCACACACCAAAACACTATGCAATCACACCACTTTACACACTAATGTAGGAACCTAGCCCGTGTCCTCCTCCTCAAGTGCTCGGATGCAACCTCTCCCTAAGGTTCGTCAACCGACCCATCTCTATTGGATTCGACCGGCGCCGTCTCTCGTCTCATACTTCTCTCGGTGTACAAGTGTATTACAAGTGATACTCACAATAAAAGATAAATATCATGATTTGTTCTCAATAACAAATGAGAACACAATGAAGCTCACACTCACTAAATCACACCCCACAACCCACACTATATAGTATGAAAATATTAAGCTTAATATGTGTGTGTGATAACAGTGAATGAAAATAATACAACTCAATAAATATAGCTAATGAAATGAAAATGGAATAGTAAGCTATATAAGAGTTTAGAAAACTTCTCAAATAAGAAGAACAGTAGATGATGATCCCAATAGGATTTGAAAGCCACTTCTTGTTGTAGGAAAACTTCTTTTGAAACAGACTGATAAAATCAGCTTAAACAACTCTTTTAAACACTCTTAATATTTTGTTAAACACAAAACTTGGATAGATAAAAGAGAGCAGCAATGGGGTTTTATACCCTCTCAAATATCAGCCAAAAACCAACTTGAAAAAGACTAAAAAGCCCCCAGAGAGCCGTTGTGAAAATAGCCGTTAAAAACCAATGATTAAATCGGCGGGGCCGCCCGCGAGGCACAAAAATCCTGAGTATAGGGTTTTAAGGCTGGCGGTTGTAGGTGTAAATTTTGATCTCCCGAAAACAGGAAACTTCGTTTGTATTAATAAGAAAGCTTATTACAAACTAATCAATCGAAATTACAACAGAAGCAGATGGAAGACCCTCCTTGTTTAGTGTGGGGACTTTTCGGTAGCTACAGGATGCTTCGCTCGATGCTCGTGCCGACTCTGCTTTCCTTGGACCGTTCGACTGAGGTTGCTGGGGAGCTTCAGTACGCAATAGAAGCTCGGGTCGATAGAGTTCGAATCTTCTAGTTCTCCGGCGATCAGGGCTCAGAACTAGGAAGTGGCGCTGCAATGCAAAAATTATGCAGAGAGCTTGCCGTCGATGCCTTTCCCAAAGTTTTTTGACCTCTCAAAGTTTTTTCGACCTCCTAAAGGTTGCTGGAAGAGCCTCTTAAATGAAAGAGAGGCAGCTTGGTTGCTCCTTGAATTATGCGATGTGACCATACATTGTTCAGAGATATCCTGCTGTTCACCTGTACCATGAGCGGTCATTCGAGGAGCCGTGTTTTGCATCACGTCACGTAGGAGTGGGAAAGCCCCTCCCCGTATGTGTGACAACGATTGTCAGATACTCGAGTGGATCTGACCAACTCACCGAGCGCCGGCGGCTCTCACCCCTCGTTTGGACAAGTGAGGTAAGTTGCATTTATGAGGGTACAGGTTGATTTGGCGTCTGTCTGATCACTTGTACTGTGAGCGGTCATTCGGCGGGCCTAGAGTACCGTGTCTTCTCCCTTCAGGTCGAGAGAGGTGGGAAAGCGGGTTCCCAATACTCGAGTGGGCTTGGACAGCTTGCCGAATACCGGCGGATCCAGCTCTCGACTCGGAGAGACGAGGTGAGCTGCATTTATAAGTGCTCAGGTCGATTCGACATCTGCCCGCTCACTCGACGGGCCTAGAATACTGTGCTCTCTCCCTTCAGGTCGAGAGAGGTGGGAAAGCCCGCCTTAGCACGTGGGGTAGCAGATACCTAGCTATACTAGCGGCCTTGAGGTTTGCTGGCGAATTCGACTTCAGACTCAGTCAGGCGAGTTGTGTTAAAAGGTGAATTTTCGTGGCTTGGGCGACTTCTTCTTGCAGGCGAATTTCTCGCAAGCTCACGGAGGTATTTTCTGCGATCGACCGTGAAACTCTCTGATTGGATCACGGTCGACCGCGGGCATAGAAAGGTCAAATGCTGAAAGATAACTTCCGACGGTCGACCGTGGCGGTCGACCGCAAACTGATACTTGGCATTGACAGGTTTTTGGGCCAAATTTGAAAATGCATTAAAAATATTAAATCAATTCCAAAAATAATAAAACTTTGGGAAAAGTTTCTAAATGATAAAATGAACATGTTAGAAAAGGAATTTTTGGAAAAATAATTTTTGTTTGCAAAAACATACTGTTTTTGAAAAGTGTTCGTAAAACCTGTATTTTACGAATATGAAAATCTTGATATGACTCATAAATACGTATATATATATCATGCATACGTTATATATATATATAATAGAGTATGAAAGAGCTGTAAACATGAAATAGGATAAATTGTAACAACGTTTGATGAAAAATTATTTATATGATAGAAAACATCAAAAATCGTGTTAAGTGTACTAATATTGAGCTTAAATATAAACATACAATATATGTAAGTAAACTAAACTTATACCTAGGTAAATCCATACATATGAACTTGAATCTTTAACGCTTGATTATTGTGTGTTAAAATACCTGTAAAAAGAAACATAAACACAAAACTAGAGAATATATTAGCGATAAATTGTTTGACAAATCATCATCAAACCTATAGGGTCAACAGACACTTGTAAAGTAGGTACTGACGTAGCTGCCAGTCCACATTTCTTCACCACCATCCTATACTCAGCCGAAGTGACCATTATACCCTTATACCATCAGTATAAATAGAGGTATTATTCTAACATAGAAGGGGGCTCCCAGATTCTGACTTCTAGATCTAATTTTTTAAGCAATCTAAAAATTATACTGCACTACACAAAAGAACTCTCACAGTTCTTTATTTTTCCACTCAAGTTCACCAGCTGACTTGATCGTCGGAGAAACCACGGAGGAACCAGTCCCCGTCCTCTCACGAGTTTCTATTTGTGCAGGCATCAGCCCCCCAACTCAGAACCAGATATTCAGGGAAGGGAGTGGTCCCTCATCAACCTCATTCAACCATTTTAATTGACTGTGCGATCATTAACATCAACACATGGATTATTACATTTGCCATAAAATTTATTTAAATATTTTTTAAAAAAATTATGAAATAGATGATTAATTTTGAAAATATTTTGGGGATAGGAATAAATAACTAACAAGTGTGCAGTGAAAGCTAGGGGAACGTAGTACATTCTTAAGAATTATTAATCTTTACTTAGTTTATTTATAATGATATAATCTAATTATTAACTAACTACAAGACCTAGTACATTATTTTTTTTGTTGGGCCCATGTGAGTCCTCATTGCAATGAATGTTATACAATTTAAGTACAAAGAAAAAAGACGGGTTGATCAATGGTGTAGTTGGTGAGGGGAAACTCCAATAGATTAATTTGGTATGTGGATATATTATAGATGGAGATGGAGAAGGGTTGTTTTGAAAATAGTAGGTGTGTGAGGGTAATTAATATGGTTTTTGTTTGTGTGATTTTGTTCGTTCGTTTTTAAGATATCTGTAGTCATGTGAATATATATAGCTATAGCATTGCTACTCTCTTTTAATTTTATGGAAGAGTTTGGGTGTTAAAAAATTTTAGTTATCTAAATCGGTTAAAGTAGGATCATATAAGTTAAGCCCATACATGAAATTTATTTTAACTAACACGCATGTATAAATATTACAATTGGCATTGAGATCTAAAATATGTGTAGATTCTCTTTGATTTTTATACAAACAACATCTATTTAAATAATAATAGTATAATTAAACTTTATGATCTGAAAAGAAGATCAAACATACAATATAAGTAATTGCTTTAAAATAATCTAATCTACTTTAATAAGAAGAAAATAATAAATGTACATACATGTTGAAAGAGATAAAAATACTATGAAAATTATTACAATATTTAATCTGAAAAAAGATCAAACATACAATATAATTAATTACTTTAAAATAATCTAATCTAATCTAATAAGAAGAAACAATATAATTAATTACTTTAAAATAATCTAATCTAATCTAATAAGAAGAAAATAGATGAAAGTGCTGTGAAAATTATTGATATTTAAAATAATCTAATCTAATCTAATAAGAAGAAAATAGATGAAAGTGCTGTGAAAATTATTGATATTTATTGATATGAAAAAAAGATTGAATATACAATATAGTTAATTACTTAAAATAATCTAATCTAGTCTAATAAGAAGAAAATAACAAAGGCATATATCTATAGAAGGAGATGAAAGTGTTACGAAAATTGTTGTAATTTCTTAGTTTATATACATTGGTATGTAATATTGCATGTGAGAGGATAACAATTATAAATAGAGTTTTATTTAAATAATAAGAGTATGATTAAACTTTAAAAATGATTATGTAGTACTATGAACTACTTAAATTTAAGTTGGTGAGAGATCACCATGTTGTGTCCTCATATCGTAGCCGTTTGTTTTAATTTTTATTTTTTATAATTTTAAGAATGATTTGTCTCACTAATTTGTTTGTTTTTTTCATATACGTCATTTATCTTGTATACATTTATAAATTTGGCATTTAGTAATTTCATTCAGGTTTATATTTCAATTTAAACTATATCCTTATTTCATACTATGTATATCCAATAAGAATTCATTAATTTATCAAGTTGCTCTTACTTAATGGATTAGTATTTAAATTTCAAAGGTATTTTTGTCTACTAAAAGATTTTCCTAAACTCGTACTTTTAAAAGGAGTATGATATGATTAGGAGCACTATTGGTCTACAGAATGAATATAGTTTTAGAAAAAAACCTACGAGAACTATGGTACTTACTGTATGCGTCAAAAATTACCTATGGGCTCTCACCCGTAGTTTGAAGTAGAAAAAAGACGATGAACGTCACTATTCGAGTCACAGAAGCTTAATTGACATCGATGAACACATAAAGTAAGTCGACAAACCATGTGAAGCAACAGAACTACAGAATAGCGAAGATATGAACTGATCGGGAGCTACGCTTCGCTTATGAAAGATGAAGCGCCCCTTGTGTCCCATCTACTCTACATGTGATTCAACCATGGGAGCTTGTAGATCTCCTCGTCGGCTTTCATACGCACTTTGAATGGCACAATTCCGAGTTCGGATGACGAAGATACAACAAAAACAAACGGGACGCGCAAAACAACGCCTCGACCCTCAGCGGAGACACCACGAGTGTCTCGGCCAAGGGCGTGGCCGAGACACCCCAAGTGTCTCGGCCGTGGTCGAGACACCGCGAGCGTCCGCAAACCAAAAAATACAGTTTGAGCTATTTTGAACCGTTTTTTGACCGTTAACCACCTGAATTTGTTCCAACTGATCTAACATCATCCAAAAAAGTGATAAAGTGGTTACAACTGAGGATTAGATCAAATCATTCGTTCTTATCTGAAAACATGGCTCCTGAAGCCTATAAATACAGCCCTAGGGCCTTCATTTGTACAGATCTGGAATTCTTGAGCCTCGACGAAGCCCTGTTGAATTGGAGACTAAAGGAGCACGAATTCCAGAGAGGAGGAGAAGATCGGATTGAGTTCTTCAGCATAAAGAAGAAGAGTTCGTCAGATCTACAGTTCCCGGTTCCTTCCCTTGAGATCGTACCTAGCTGCAATCTCGAGAAGAGTGATTATCTCGCTGTTGCCGAGATAATCGCTTCGGTTTCTTGATTCCTTCGCGAATCAACGAAACTCCGGATTAATCTAATCGTTTGGTAGTCCACGGAGATCAACGCCCCCGTCACAGGCAAAGATCCCGCAAAAAAGTTACAGGCGATAAATACTTGTTGCGTATTGTTTGAAAGAGAGTTGTAATTTACTTTTCATTTTATCGAAAGTCTTATAAAAAAACTATTTTTTCTGAATTTATTGTAACGCCTAAAGTTGTAATGAATTCTACAATGAAAATAATTTTCACCCCAAACACTTACAACAGGAACAAAGTCTTTCTCAAATTCTTTGGGATTTGGTAAACTGCTACATCTACTCCTCTATACCTAAACGAGGATTTGAAGAATCACTATTCATGTTACAGTAAATACTATACTAAATTATTGTTTGTGCTACAGTAATTTACTCTATCGTAGACAGTAAATCACATCTGCTCTTCCATACTTAAAGTTACTATTCATATTACAGTTACTATATCATAAACAGTAAAACAAATCAAATGTATTAAAACTTGGATCATCCTTTAAATATAGAGAAGTATTTATGATTTGTAAATCAAATATTTTAAATCCTTTTTTAAGTATAGAGGAGTAGATATGATTTCTAATTTTAATAATACAATAATCAAATCAAATATATTAAATTTTAGAGGGAGTTAAGTTCAAAATAAAGTGCTTAAAAAAACAGGGTGGCCGTGTTTTGCACATGGTGCATAGTAATTAGATTAAAGAGAAAATTCATATCAATACTGTTTGAACATCTAATGTAATTTAAGTTGAGATTAAAAAATACGTCAATCAAAGGGAGATACTGGTAGAGAAATTAGCATCGATATGAAATTTCTAAGGTATAAAAAATATTAAAGATCTTTAAAGCATGTGCATCAAAGAAATTTCAAATGGATACAGGATATTATCCAAAAGAAATAAAAAAGAAATTTCAAATGGGCCCCACCTTTAATCGAAGTTCAAGCAAAGCGCATTATTCTACGGTCAAGAACCGATCATCGAATCGCCAAAACTAACCACAGGCCGATCCCACCTCTCACCGTGTCACGTTCCCTTGCCCGCTCCTCGCCACGTGTCCTCCCTCCCGTCTCTCTCGCCTCGACATTTCATCAAACACGCACCATCCCCTCTCCCTTCTCTTTGTTCCAAAAAAATGCTACGATCCGCTCAACCCGCCGCTATTCTCGACCGCCCTGCGCCTTCCGTTCACCGAGTTCTCCTCCATCACCGCCCCTCCCACGCCTGTTTCCCTTCCTCGCGGCCGGAAGGATCCGCTCTCCACCCACCGGTCCGAACTCCCACCCCCACCGCCTCCTCCGACGCCCGCAGATGATCCAAAATCTCACCGGCGGAGCACCGCACCGAAGGCTGGGGAAGATTCCAGGTCTCACCCGCGGAGCACCGGACCGCGGAGGGAGAGAGAGAGGAAGGGGGAAAGCTACGAGAAGGAAGAGGCTAAAGTGCTCCGCGCCGCCCTCACGCACGTGGTAAGCTTCGCTTTTTTTTTTTTTGGTTATGAAGGAATTGTGGAAGTGAGCTTTAAGATTCGTGCGCAGGCGAGGTTGGGATGGAGCGAGTCGGCGATGATATCTGGGGCGAGGGATGTTGGCGTTTCTCCTTCTATTATTGGATCCTTTCCCCGTAAAGAAGCGGCACTTGTCGAGGTAAAAATTGTTATTGAAGGTGATTTTTTTGTTAATGTTTATTTGTATGTTTGATTTGGTTTTCTTTCAAGATTAACATTACATAAGTATTATGTGAGATAGAGTGTGATCTTGAAGGAATTGATGTTTATCTGCATATATAGTGGAACAGTATTTATACACACAGTAGGATTTGCGGGGAAAATGATGTGACACATATGATGCATTATCTGCATAGTTGTGTCATAATTTAGATCCAGATAGTTTAGAAATGTACCTATTGAATGGGATGCACTTTAAAAATAGTAATGTATCGTATTAGGTACCGTCAGATTTTATCCTATGACCCTTTTGAGCTCTTAGAGCAAGTACAGCAAGCTCCCAGTTGGGAGTCCTAGTCAGCAAGCTCTCAAGAGCTCTCAACCTTTTTGGAATAAAAAATTAAAAAAGTAAGCCTTGGGAGGTACTCATTCTTTTATGGAGCTCCAACAAGCTCCTAGTTAGGAGCTCCAACAATATCAAAAAAACCCCTCTTCTATTTTAATATTTTACCCATTACTATTAATTATATTTAAACCTCTTGTATTTTATTTCTAACCGTTGGATACGGCCTTCGAGGGAGCGCACACGGTCTTCGAGGCAACCCACGGTCTTCGAGGGAGCGCACACGGTCTTCGAGGCAACCCACGGTCTTCGAGGGAACGCACACGGTCTTCGAGGCAACCCATGGTCTTCGAGGGAGAACACACGGTCTTCGAGGCAACCCACGGTCTTCGAGGGAGCGCACACGGTCTTCGAGGTATTCGAGGCTGGGCACGAAGTTCGAGGTATCGCAAACTTTGATCGTCAACCGACTGATGCCTATAAAATTCGACGGCTTCTCTCCTCAACCCATCATCTCTCAAAATAAAATGTCTAGCTCATCTAGCTCTAGCGATGATGAAATGATAGAGACGTTCTTTCTTATGGGAGCTGCTGTCGTTAAGGAAGAAGAATAAGAGAAATGTTCAACTTCAGTTCAACACAAACGACGTATCGTGCTCCATCGAAACCGACTGGAAGGCCACAATCGGTTATTCCAAGATTATTTTGCTGACGCACCAACCTATCCTCTTTATTATTTTCGTCAAAGGTTCAGAATGACGCGTTCGTTATTCCTTCGAATTCACGACGCAGTCGTCGAACATGACAAGTACTTCGTCCAAAAGAGGAATGGTGCTGGACAGTTAGGACTATCTAGTCTTCAAAAGATTACTGCAGCTATGCGGATGCTCGCATATGGAGCATCCACTGACTCCGTTGACGACTACGTTCAGATCGGTAAAAGTACGTCGCTTGAGAGCGTGAAGAGGTTCGTTCGATCGATTATCAACATCTTTGGAGAGGAATACCTTCGTGCACCGACTAATGAAGACGTTGCACGCCTGCTCGAGGAAGGCTCACAACGAGGTTTTCCTGGTATGCTTGGGAGCATCGACTGCATGCACTGGACATGGAAGAACTGTCCAACTGCCTGGCAAGGTATGTATACTGGATATTTTTATGAACCTACAATTATTTTGGAGGCCGTAGCTAGCAAAGATCTTTGGATATGGCATGCCTTCTTTGGACTGCCGGGGTCTCACAATGACCTTAATGTTCTACATCGTTCACCGGTTTTCGCACAACTTGCAGAGGGAAGAATTTCATCGTGCAACTATACTGTCAATGGCCACGAGTATAATATGGGATACTATCTCGCCGACGGGATTTACCCAGAGTGGTCCACATTAGTGAAGACTATTCCAGCACCTCGAGGAAATAAGCATAAATACTTTGCTCAACAACAAGGCTTTTGACGTGTTGCAAGCTCGATTTGCGATTGTTCGTGGACCAGGACGTTTCTGGCAACCTTGTGTGCTAAAAGATATCATGACAGCTTGTATCATAATGCATAACATGATCGTTGAAGATGAACGTGATTGTCAATTGGACAACTTCGACTTTACCGATTCGGTACCAGTCGTTGAACATTCTCATGTGCAGACGGTGCCTCTAACTGAGTTCATCCAAAATCATCATCGGATCAGGAACATGCAAACACACAAATCACTAAAAAATGATTTGATCGAGCATCTGTGGCAGCTTAAGTGATCCATCGTCGAGGATTAAGTTTCTTTATGTCTAATGTAATTTCAGAAAAGGAGTTCAAGTTGTTGTACTACGCCAATTTTATTTTTAATAAAGTAGTTGTTTTCATTCAATGCCAAAATTTTCAACTTCAAGTACAATCATAATAAATCTAATATAATATAATATTTGGTAATTAGGAAGAACTAATGAGGATGTGATGCGAGTACAATATATGATAATTAGGAAGAACCCTTGGACATCCACCTCTCCAATATCTCTGCCTGACGCATTTCAAAGTATTGACGTTGAACTGAATTGAGTGTTGAGAGATCGATCTTCATGATATCGTCATCTTGTTTCTTCTGTTTTAGCTCCATTTTTTCTTTGTTGGTTTGCTTCATCCACGCGAAAGCCTCTCCCATGATGGACGTAGCGGATCCATGTTTCCTCTTGAGTTTTGCCGCTTTCCTCCCTTCAGGCCTTGCTATAACATCATCCGAGTCAATGTTCAACTCGATGGGGGTCGCTGGCATGAAATTATTTGGTGAGGAATCAGAGTTCGTGGTTCTTCTCGGCTGTGATCGAATCTTATTGTAAGTTTTCATTTGTTGGTTCCATTTTTGGTGATGACGCAACTCAACCCAGCAATGGTCCAACACGAATGGCTTACCATAAAGGGATTGGTATAATTCTTTTATTTCTGCAGTCTACACAAGAGTTAAATTTAGAATAATCAAACATATAAGTTAAATATTTACATAAAAACATATAAGTTAAATATTTACCTGGTCAATAATTCCCGTACCAGATCTTTGTCTTCCTTCAATCTGAGCAACGCACCCGCAGAACTTGTTGACCGACAGTTGAATCGTTGACCAACGGTGCATCATTTGGTTTGGTGTGCGACTCGTTGGATCAGTGGAGTATTGGATAAAGTAGTCGTTAGCTCTGTGTCAGAACTTATATTTGTGTTGCCCCGTGCCTTGGATGGAGTCTTGGCTCGTGTTTAGCCAAGCAGACACAAGAAGCTTATCCTCGTGGACAGTCTAATTTTCGGACCGTGTGTAAGCCTTCTTCTTCTTTGTGGTCGGTGTTTCTTGGGATGACACTTGTTGTGTTGCGGATTGCGATAACTCGATGGGATGACCTTCTTCTACGATTTCTGTATAGAACGGCGAGTATAAGGTCGATCCTTCACCGGTAAGGAGATGCGAATAGTAGTTGTTTTGGGAGGGATCCATGAGATTTGTAATTTGATAGGAAAATGGAATTGTGAATTGTGAGAGAGTTGTGTGGATTGTGAATTGTGGATTGTGAATTGTGAATTGTGAATTTATAGAGATTTTTTTTACTGTTCAACAGCAAGAAAATGGAGCTTATAACTGTCATTTTCATAACTTAACGGTAAGAATTTTTGCTCAACGTTTCATTTTTTACACAACGGTACATTTTTTCACTCAAACGTTCATTTTTTCACTCAAACGTTCATTTTTTCACTCAGCTGTCCAACGAATAAAACACAATAAAAAAAAATCTTCGTCAAAAACACCGAACCCAGAGAACTGTCCACGAATTTTCCCCCAAACCAAAACCTCTTCATTTTCCCCCAAACCCATGCCTCTTCTTCTTCTCCCCAACCCAAACCAGACTTCAAAAACCCACGAACCCAGAGACTGAACCACTGCCGCCCATCGGATCTCTGGCTCCCCAACCCGCGGCCTCGGAGACTCAACCACCGCCGCCCATCGGAGTACAGACCAGCCGCCCGCGAAGCTGAAGTCCGTCGCCGCCGATCTCATCGATTTGAGACAAAAAGGTTCGATTTTTACTTCAATTTTGTGTAGATCTGCGAAGATTACTTGTTGGGGGGGTTTTTTGTTAAATTCAGGCCAGTTGGGAGCTCTCAAGCGCTCCACAAATTTGTAGAGCGCTTGGGAGCTCAGAAGCTCTCAGGAGGCACGTCAGCCTTGAGAGCGAGGCTTGGGAGGGTTTGGGAGCTTGCTGGAGGGGGGAAGAAGTTTTTCATGGCCACGTCAGCCTTGAGAGCTCTGAAGAGAGCTTGCTGCCCTTGCTCTTATTCCTTATTATGTTTTTTCGGAGCTCGGCTCATTGAGTTAGAAGCTTTTTTACACTTGAAAGAACTGACTTTTTTTTAAATTTCCTTACTAAGTTGTAAAACCTTCCATTCCTGTGCAAATATTATTTAAATCCAAACACGAAGCTGCTGTGAAAGGAACTTGGTGTACAATCCCACTGACCAAATAAGATCTTTATACTCTGGTGCTGCGTCAGAAAATTTGGGCAGCCTGATTAGATTATCGTCTGAATTGAGAGGATGTTGGGATAATAGCCATTTTACTTATCAATCAAATTTCAAATGTGCACTTGGCTAAGGAGGTCTGGAGTTAGATCCTAGTATCCCGTTGGCTACTAGCCTTGCACCAGCAAAGATATGTTTATGTGAATTGTAAAATCAATAGGATTACCGCATGGGTCTTGAGTAATGCATGAACTCTGGCAGTATGAATAGTAGGTAGTAGGTGAAGAATTTGGACCTATCAAATGTATCCATACATTGTACCTAATAACCAAATCTCATTAAAAATTTTCAACTTGATTACTACAACCACATTAAAGCTGATTCCACTTCGACGTGCGGCTCCCAGTAGTCTTTTGTAGGGCAATATTCACGATGCGAAAGTGTGATGCTGACAAGAAGGATTCATTTAATGAAGCTTGATATGAAATGGGATCAAATATTTTGAGTTAAGAAAGAGGGGATATGGTGGATCTACTGTAGGAGTTACGTTGACAGGAAGAAGTGTGAAGAATGATTCATTGGTTGACTTCAAATAAGACAATCCCTTGGTAGTATCAGTGTGATAAAATACTGTGTGTTTGGTAACCAAAGTGTTTTTTTTGTTATGTTTTTTTAAAAAACACCATCCCATGGTGTTTATTTTTCAAACGTGTTTTCAAAACACCTCAGTGTCATTCAGTCCAAGTTTTCAGCCAAGCAGAACAAATCAATTCAAAGTAACTCAATCTAAGTTTATCCAGTTCAAATTTCACTACTATGAACATAAATTGAAAAAAAAATGAAAGGAAGATAAACAAATAACCAAAACCCACTAAAAAGATCGCATTTTTTCAGGATGGCTCAAATCCAATTAACCAACCAATAACTAGTTCAGATTAATTCAATCAAATTATTTTAATTGCCTCCAGTTCAAATTCCACTACTACGAACACGAAAAGACCCCATATGAACCCTGAAATCTACTCAAAATCTTAACGAAGAACCAAAAGACAGTAAAAAGAACCTATTTTTGACTCAATCCAAAACTAATTCACCCACCCATAACTAGTTCACACTTCAGCTGTTAAACTAGATAACATTTAAAAAGCCCTAAATTCACAAAACAAAACAAAAAAATCAAATTTCTTATCTAGGGCATCTTGACTCAAGAGACGATAAACAGCCTCACTAGGATCCATATTACACTCTTTAAGCATGCATAGATCTCCGGATCTGAGCAATTCACGATCTCCTTCTTCGCCTCCGCCAGATAAAGCTCCGGATCTCCCGCTTGAGGGAACTAGAGGCGATGGCGACTGCGCTCAGATCTGAAGCTTGGGCGACGGCGATGGCCACAACGACAGGCTTTGGAATGCGACGACGACGACGGGGATTGGGGGATCTAGAGGCGGCGATTCGGAGTGGCGGCGACTGTGTTAGGATTGAGGGAGAGAAATAGGGATCAGGTTGGAATGAGGGGGAAATAAGACACAGTTTTCTCAAAACACCTTTTAGGTGTTTTGAGAATACCGTGTATCTTTTCGTTTTTGTGAAGGGTAGCCCAAAAAATCACTCCAGTTCCCAAACATATTTTGTTGTTTTTTTGAGAAAAATAAACGAAAACTGAAAAAACACTCTGATGGTCAAACGCTACTAGTGTTTTGTTGCTGATGCTCTGATTCCAATGATCTTAAAGTTATCTTTTACCATATATCATGCAATGTTGTTTATCGATTGAATTTTGGTTGGCCATTAGTTCAACACCTTGACTGAGGTCACTCTTTACTCAACATCTGCCTTAAATAGCTGCTCTCTAGACGCTAAATGGTAGTTGGAACTTGGAAGAGTATTGAGGTTACTTCGTTTATATTTGTGGAATGCTGGATTCATTCTTGAAACAAATGTGCTATCAATTTTATGGATATTGCCTGCAGTACAGATACTTGTTAAGATTCAATGCATGAAGTAAACAGTTAGGATAACAGTTGACAGTTATGGTAATAGCTACGATTTCTTTAATGATTTTATCTGGAGAGTACAATAAACTTTTATTTGAGCCTGTTTGACGGAGCATAAATGTATACCTCTAGAGTTGCAAGTGCACAACCATCAAGTTATAGTACAAAAAGTTATCGATCCCACGAGGAAGGTGGTTGTAGGAGAAAATCAAAATCGGTTCTTATGTTGTGTGTGTGTGACAATTAGGAGTGATGGATGTGATTGTGGAGAGAGAGAGAGAGTGAGAGTGATTGTATATAAAAAAACGAAACGAGATTGAGAGTGGAGAGATAAAGAGTGGATGTGATAAAGTGTAAATGTAAACAAAACTAACAAAAGGGAAGAAAGAAAGATGAAGGAAATAAAATTAAGAAACAAATGATAGAAAAATCAATAATATAGAGGAAAATAAAGAAAGTAAAAGACGGATGATTCAATTAGAAATATGAGGAATCTAGAATTGAATTCACTAGCTAGTTTCATGCAATTTCTAGAGTTCCCACAAGTATTAGTTCCACATCTTAAAAAAAAGAGCAATTCGCTAGTGGTCTAGCCTCAAGGCGAATTAAAGAAAGAAAAAAATAAACAAAAATAAAAACTAATCCCAAGAGGTTTCTAGCCTCAAGGCGAATAGTGCAAGAAAATAAAATCTAAACTACAAAATAAATTGCAAGAAATAAATACAAGAATTTAAAGTAAGAAAGTAAAAACACGAAATTAATTTACTCTACAAGTATAAAAATAAAAATAAATATAAGGCAAGAGGGTTCTAGCCTCTTGGCTATTTAAACAAGAAAAAAAAGCAAAAGATAAATTTATTAACAAAGAGAAAATTTACATTCCAAGAGGGTTCTAGCCTCAATGTGATAGCAAACATTCATCTTGATCTTTATCTTTATCTTCATAGTCAAACAAAGAAAAGAAAAGAAAAATAAGAAGATGTGAAAATATTTTTTTATTAATTGCAACAAAAAGTTACAATTTGGAAGGTACTCTCAATTAAGAGTAACTCTCCTCTCCAAAAAGAGTTTTTACAAAATATTTCACACTCAAACCCCTCACTCTCTACCCCTATTTCATAACCTGATAAGCTGCTTATTAAAGGGATTATAACTAAGTTAAATATCCGCAAATAACTCCCTATTAAGTATATTTATATTAGTTTACTAGAGAAAATACAAGGTATGTTGAAGTAACCATAAAGTTGACGAGTTTTCTTGTACTTTTGAGCGATCATTAAGGTAAAGCCCTACATATTTCTGCTTTTCATTGCAATCACAATCTAATTTGAAGCCTTATTTCTACAATGCAGTTCTTCATGGATGATTGCCTCCAAAGGCTTATAGATAGAATTGACTCAGGACAGGAATTGCAGGATTTGGTACTTACAGATCGCCTATCAAAGCTCATTCGCATCCGGTTAGAAATGCAAGCACCCTACATATCAAAATGGCCTCAAGCTTTGAGCATACAGGTAGAGCTCTTTCATGTTTTGAGATCTTAAGCATCATTGTCTCAGATTTGATATTATTTAGAACTTATATCTATTTATTAAAGGCACAACCAATGAATCTCCCAACAAGTTTTCGGCAACGGGCAGAACTTGTTGATGAGATTTCGCATGCGGCTGGGGACCACAGCTCAGAGATTGATTGGTACGTGAAGCGGACAGTGCTGGGAGGTATATACTCAACGGCTGAAGTCTACATGCTGACTGATCATTCTACAGGTCTGTTTTGATCTTGGTTTTGCCTCGTAATTTGATTGTTACATTGCATCCCTTTTCTTATTACTATTTGATCTTTCTTGCCATAAAACACACGGGCAAACAAACAAGCCCACTACTTATCTGTGCCCCTGATGAGCTGACCTTTCACTCACCACCTTGTTCAGTAAACTGAAACAAATGTCAAACACTGCATAAACGATCTTCTAATCAGCTCTAAGAATGGCTTTAGCTAGAGGTGAAACCCACTTTGCTATTCATTAGCATTTATCTATGTTCACATCCTTCCTACACAAGCACCTGAAAACTGTTGTTGATATAAACAAAATGATATCTTTACATATATAATCTCCTCTCCTCCTAGCTGATCACAACTAGAACAAGGATGACTTAGATTGGTTGATCAGCCAAACCATAGAGCATGTTTGGCAAGTGGTCAAATGGCTGATGGACCACTTTGACATGGTTGGCAAAAGCCACCAAAAATTAAGCTGGGGTATCCTAGCTTATTTTTTGGTGGCTTGTAAGCCACAAGGTTTGACCAAGTAAAAGTCCAATATACGCCTCACATTTCACAAAATTCCAAACCTCAGTCATATCTCCCCAACCGCATTAAATACTTTTTGGTCATTTTGAGAATGATGATGGTTTATAAGCCACCCATTTGGCAAACATTCTACTATTGCAAATGGATTATGATCCACTAAATTTACCAAACACTTTACCAGACACTTTGGCTTATAATCTACTTGCTTATAATCTACTTGCTTATAATCCATTTGTGGATTATAATCTGAACTTGCCAATCAAACATACTCATAGAAAGAATCAACCAGAGATACAATACACAATATTAAGAGAGAGCATGCCCTTCTAACCTATGACTGGAGGGGAACTTTCCCTGCCAAAATATGGCTGATAAAGATAAACATGGCATGTGTCTATCCATATCTAGTACTCATGATCTAGAAACCGTTATTTACTTCAAAAATTGTGTGTGGGAAGTATCTTATAATCCTTCTTGCATAAGCTAATTTCTACGCTGGATTATTTGATATATAGATAACAATTATCCTACATATACAACATATCTGTACGATTTAAGATATGCATACAATGAAAGAACATAGTGTGCATTTAGTCTGGATGTTGTAGAATTCTATCTTCTGCCACCTTGTCTCCACACTATACTATATACTTGCCTCCAACGGCCACAAATCACTGCTTATAACTCTTTTTCTTACTAACTTAAAAGTCTTTAACACCAGCAGCTCATACTCATGCAATTGCTAATGGATGAATTGTCTTTTCTAGTGTTTTCCACGTCAGGTTGCTTCTGCTCTTTTTCCCTCTTCCAAAAACATATTTTCTGAACCATATGGTTCTTTCATCAAACCATAACATCATCACAACCCCGATTCTACTTCTGTTTAGCAGGCTCTGCCCACATCAAGAACAAATTTTTCGAGTACTATTAATTTGTGCCCAACTTTTTTGAATACTATTAAATTTTTTAAAATTTGATTTATGTTTTAATATGGATAGGCAGAACAGAAAGTACATAACATAATTGCAAGTATTTCTAGTCCCCCCCGTCCTTCATATAAACCCTATGATACCCCGACATGGCAAAATGGACGTCGTACCTGTGTCGGGTGCGGTTTGGGTACGGTTCCGCACCCAAATGGAGGGGACACGACATTTCTTCCGTGTCCAAGCATCCCGCCGGAGCAGCCGCCCAGCACTGCGACGACTCCTTCGCCCAAGCATCCACCCGAGCACCGCGACTCCTCCTCCGTCAAGCATCTGCCGAAGCAGCCGCGACTCCTACTCTGAAGCATCCGCCGGAAGCAGCCACGACGACTCCTCCCGCCGCGACCACACGACTCCTCTGCGCCTAACAACTTGGTTGCGACCCGGACCACGCAGCTGCTGCTGTGGCGGCAGCGGAGTCGCGGCGGAGTGGTCGGGCTCCGCGACGTGGTTAGGGCGGCGGAGGATCGTGGGCGTGCGGCGCTTCTAAGAGAAGGGGGGGGGAGAGAGAGATTGAGATTGAGAGGGGGGAGAGAGATTGAGATTGAATATCTAGGGGAGATAGAGAGGAAAGAGAGACTTGCCAACTCATTCCTTCTTTCAAAATATGGGTTGTTTTTGCAAAAGTATATCAATTCTTCTTCATTCACTTTTTTTTTGAAAAGTTCATTCACTCATTATTAGATGAAGGGACAAGATTAATTCATCTCACTACCAAGTTTTTGTATGCTCAGGATGAAAGTAATAAAAATTAGAATTTGGTATTATCTTCAAATCAGTTACATAACTTATATTTGTCATTGATTATACAAGCCAAGGTTACATAATAATATAACATACAAATTGATCTATTTTTCTATATGTTTCTCTTCTCTTTCTTGTCTTCTTTAACATTATTGTCTTCAATTCTCCAAGAGATTATTGTCATCCCGACCTCTTAATTCACACCTGCAACATGCACTTTCCTTTAGTTTCTTATTTATAATCTCCACTTCACATAACAAAAAATATGAAAATGTAATAGGTATTTAATTCAATATTGATTTAAAGTGAATTATTTTATATATATACAGTTGTGTACCCGTACCCTACTTTTTACAAATTTGTCGTGTCCCGTACCCGTATCTATGCAACATAGTATAAACCAAATAAGTTTAGTTTTTTTTCTCTTTTTAAGGAATTCTCATGCATTTAAAATTTCAAATCCTTGTTACTGCACAAAGAATTATATATTATGTTCTTTTTCACAATACTAATGTATTTATAACTTTGTTCCCAAATTTAAAATGAAAGCGGTAAGGCCACCAAGGACTGGGATAATATTAATGAATGGGATTGGGGTAGTGGAGGTCTCAGGTTCAAGACTGATGAAGGCGCCTTTTGTTCTACACGTCTACATAAAATAAAATAAAAGAAGAAACATATTCTGCCAAATTGTTAGTAACAATGTCAATAAAGACTGAAGTTCTTGGGAAGGATCTAGATAAATGGACTATTGCCATGAGTTTATTACTTGTGGAGTCAGTGAGGAAGACTGCAGCTGACCTTACTTCTCTAATTTACTGAAAATTGATCTTTGTCCATAGACCGTTGCTTGAAATTTTGTGAATTCTTTATAGGCAGTTCTACGTCCATTGTTACTTCAATCAGCCCCCCCCACCCACCCCACTCACCAAAAAAAAACTCCCCGCCCGTCCTCCCCTCGTTTTCTTATTTTCTGTTTTCAGTCGCTTTTGCCTTTTGCTAACACCGTTTACTAAGGTCTTAAATAAGCTGATGGCGATGTTCTGTGACAGAGTTCTGTGATACGTGGACATTCCTGGAGCGCCGAATTAAAGATGCTTTTGATCTTCAGAAGACTGTTCAAGAGGTATTTCATGTTAACTAATTATTTCACACGTTGACACCAGGTCCAAGAATAACATACATATTGCATAATATGTGATAATTTATCCACTCATGCTATCCATAAACAAGCACTCTGCATTTAAGAGAACCACGATCCGAGGAATAAGTAACACTCATCAGATTTAGACTATAACCATCAAATTACAGATACATGTTTTGTATAGATGACAATATTTTTCTAGGCCATCAAAATCTTATTTATGTTGAAAGTATCATGCCCTAATTTAATAGATGAAATCACTTCACAAAGATCAGTTAGAACTTTAATCCCCCCCCCCCCCCCCCCCCGATTTTATCTCTGTTAAGCCTGATAATACTAGCGTAACTGCAAGTCAGTCGATCCTCTTCAGATGCGTGTATGAGATTTAAACAAACCACTCTGTTAAACCTGAAGTTTGTTTACTCACATAGCCCTCCTGACCTTCCGGTGTCTCATAAATCCCCTTGAACTTGGGAATTTAGACTCCTATTAGAGCAGGGTACAATTCAGTTGCATCTGGTGTACAATGCGTGTCCTTTAAGTGTCAATGTCTCTGTTATCATGCTCACTTTTCTTCTCCTTTGCTTGTATTCCCCTCTAACTACATTTTGAATGTTTTTCATTATTCTAGGCTGCATACTTAGCAGAGGCTGTCGGTGCCGGCATGGGCAACTCTGTGCAAGGGTTCATGAAGAGAGTATTCCAAAGTTGAATCTTTGTCCAGCATAGAAACTCTGTAGTCTTGTTATTGTGTTCTCATCCCATATTTAATTTGGTTAATACTTTGGATTTTTTGATAAGTATGTTATTGTTTTCCAGCATAGAATCTTTGTTTGCTTTGGTTAACGCTTGGGAATTTTTGATAAGTATGTTATTGAAAGTTGTAAATTCTCATCCCATGTTTCTGGTCGTGCTTGGAAGATTACTGATAAATGGATACAATTTGTTCAAAGACTATAAAAAGCAGAGTTATTGATGAATATCTTACAATTCCTGAACATTAGGGCTATAACCATAAACATGGGTCCGGCTAGAGAGTCAGCGTGGCCTGGGCCGACTTCGT
>NC_033796.1:29454006-29460338 GCF_001876935.1 Asparagus officinalis
TGGGTGAGCGTGGCCTGGGCCGGGATTTCTTGCCGCCGGTTCTGCTAGAGAGTCAGCCTGGCCCATGATATACATGGGTCCGGCCAGGTGAAGCTCGCCCCACACCGGATCGGGCTGGACTTGCCTCATGAGTTTTTTATTTTATTTTATTTTTAAATTAACGGTTCCTCCAGTTGGAGTGATACAAAGCAGGCCTGCGGGACCGTTCGTCTCGCAGACTGGCAGATATTCCCAGCAAGGGAACCCCTTTAAGGCCTGCAGCAGCAGCGAGTTACGTCTCGCAGCTGGCCACCCTGGCCCATTGTTCATATAGCCCATTGGCTATGGCTTTAGTTATGAGTATCTAAAGAAAATGACAAATTTATGAGCCGGGTTGGGCTCGAAAATATCTTTTGTGGGCCCAGTAAAGCCCAAGCCTGTGCCTCGGGACCTAGTCCCTAGCCCAGGTCGGATGGGGCTAGAGTGAGACCCAAGCCAGATTAGGCCCCAACCCACCACTATGGCCTGGGTCTGTACGGCCCGAGCTAGGCTGGACCTGGTCAGCCCACGCCCTACCTGAGAATCAACTTGGGTGTATACATTGGTGCTCCGAAGTTTACCATTTTTTCTTCACTTCGAGGCTGCCAAATATTTTATTTTTTAACACTTCAATATTCCAATGTTTCCAGCTCCCTTGTCCAGTGGCATCAAGAAAATTCTGGGTTATTATGTTGAAATTGCACGAGCCTTTTGATGTTGCAATAGCGTCCAACCAAACAAGCTTTTTAAAATCTGGGGGTTCCAAAAACGTCTAATCAAACATACCTTTCAGGCTACTCCACACTAGTCCTTCGAATCTTTAAAATTGCTTATAAGTCCCTCAAATCTAACCAGCCTTTGCAACTTGATCGATCAATGACCGAAATACCCTCCATCTTTCTTCTCGAAAACTAAACCCCAAAACCCAATATTTGCTAAAGCCTCTCCTCGCCCTGCTTCCTCGACGCCAGCCTCCTTCCTATACTCTTTTACTCATTAGAAATTAATTCAGAAACGACATCGATTCTTTATCTTCCCTAAAAAAAGGATAGCCTCTTTCGATAATCTCTTTTTTTTTAATTAAAGAAAGCTCATGATTGAGCTCTTATCATCAAATTATTTGATCTTAACATGTCCATCGATTGTGTCGTGCTCCCATAATTTCTTCTGCAGGTGAATTGAAATCCAAACACTGCGCTAACATCCTTAATTATTATTGTATAGACTGCATCGCGCATCGCCTGCCTTTTTTTTTTATAGTCTTATTCCTCATTAGTTTGTACAAACTCATATTGAATTCAATCTTCGAAAGAGACGGAATGACCGGATTAGTTGCTTTAGAGCTTTGATCGTGGCTCTTCCCTTGTCCGTCTCGATAAAGTGTTGCAGAGCGAGAAGATCTTTCCCAGCTCTTGGACTGACATGTAATTAGTGAAGATTTGAGGGGCTAGTTCAAAATAAACCAAAAATAAATTCCTGGTAGGTTGTCGAACAAGTCGGCAAGGATATAACTACTCTAAATGTCGAGCAAATTTCTCGTGAAGGCGACATTTAGGTCTTGACAATTTAATTAGTTCACCGGGTCGTATCTTCAAAGTCCCTCGCTCGTGCGAGCACGTGAATCTTAAAAAAAAAATTTTAAAACTCGGAAACTATTCTTACGTTTGACTATGAGGTTGGCCAAGTTATTGTAGGTATTTATTCATTCATGACTCTAGTGCTTTCAACCACTGACGGAATCCTCGTTCAACGATAAACTCTCGTACTTTCAACTTTTGGGAATCTGCATTCGACTCTTAAATTGTGATTTTTCTGTTATTAGTTAAAATAATGTTCAAAACTCATGGCCATTGTCTATGGATCTATATCAAAAGAATATACAAACATTTGAGATTCCCAAAATGAACTTTCCAAATTAATAAGATATTTCCCCCCTTTTGAAGATTTGTACAATTTGAGGATGTCAATGGATCTTCTTTTTCCTTTTTTTTTTCTTTTTTTTAATGAGGGAACTTCCCTATGATTTTCGAGACTACGAATACCAAACCTCCTGGCATGGCTAAGAGGCATCCCCAACACATGGTCTCGGGTGTTCTAAGAAATTAGAATCCTGTGGGTGCTCCTCGAGATAGTTGAACATGAGACTTTTGAGTACTACTTATATGTAGTTAATCAACTCAGTTAGACCTTAGGTGATGTCAATGTATCTTGTTTAAGAGTTTTTTTAGCTCTTTGAGAAGGGTAAAAATCTATTTGTCAAGATTCTTAATTAGACGTAGGGGTATGCATTAATCGATTCAAACTGTAAACCGACCAAATTTCAATGGTTCGGTTCGTGTTTTAGAATATGTGCCAGCCAGTTCAGTTTTGTTGATGTCAGATGTTTAACAATAGAGTTTTGTGTGAGTTATAGAGAGTTTAGGCTGCCTCAATCTTCTTTCATGGTTGATCACTGAACAGAGGGTTCGATCTTGCATACAGACAATACATAAGAGGATCGGAGTTGGGTTCTCTGGTGGTTCATCCAACAATCAAGTCAGTATTGATCTCAGGTGAAGGAATGAAAGTGTGATTACTGTATATATGCTGTAGTGGGAAAATTACGTAACTTCATGCAGTAGGCAATGTGCCTATTTATAGCAGGTTCAGAAACGTAGTTGTGCAATTTCAACCGAGTCTAAGCAGTCGGAATATTCAACTAATAGTTTACAGGTTGTCGGCAGTGGGTAGTCTGAGTCCGCTTTGCGATTAATGCGACGGTGATAGGAGAGTTGAGGTGTTGACGTAGTCCGATGAGTCATTAAGACTTTTGGTAGTGGTGTAATGATGATTCCAACCGTGCATTTAATGCGATGGTGATTGGATGTCGTTGATGAGTTCAAGAAAGACCACCTTTTGTATCGACTTTTCAAGGGAGGTCAAGAAAAAGACCTTTCAACTTGGCCGTTCTGAACGAGGCCGCTTCTCGACTCGGTCAGTTCAGTGATAATGCATTAAGCTAGTTTTAGCAGCAGAGCCCGAGTGAGGACGCCTTTCGACTCAGCACTCATGAGATCGGTACGAGTTGGTGTACATTTAATTTGAGACACGTGTCATCTCCTAGAATAAGATTAACACTTAGTCATTTCTACGATACAATATGTTCAATAATATTAACATGAACTATCCAAACAAACTACTTTCTTGATTGTTGAGAACGTACTCTTTCTTTTTATTAATCCACGAATTTCCTTCTCTTTTCTCCTTAATTTTTTAATATGTGTCTTTTTTTTTTGGATCACAAGAGCCCTTTTTTCTGATTAAATGAGTCCCATCAAAAATTGAATAAACTAAACTGAATTGACCAAACTAATTCTGGTCAATTAAATTTGACTTTGAATATAAAATGATTCGGTTCAGTTTTGTAAAAAGTACTCGAAACTGATCAAACTGACCATTTGCTCACCCTGTATTGGACATTTTGTATGCAGTAGACGTGTAGATAAGTTTAATAGGTTATCTTTCAATATTAATGGATTGATAATATGTTTAATTGATAAAATGTTATCTACTCCTCTATACAAATGGGAGAGTTCAAGATTCACTATTCATACTACAGTAAATTTTAATACAGTAATATTACTGTAGCACATGGGATACTGTAGCATTTTAAAAGAAAAAATTATTGTGCCATAGGCGGGAACTGTAGCATTCTTTGAAAATACTATAGCATTAATATTGTAGCACGGGTATACTGTAATAATTTAAAAAACACGGGATACTATAGCAATTCAAAAAAAATATTGCTTCAGCATTTAAAAACATTATTACTGTAGCATGAAAAAAAATTATCGCCCCGTGCTTTGCACGGACAGCACACTAGTGCTTTCTATGCTAAAATCTAGTTATAAACTGGTTATCAATCTATACTATTATAAAAAGAGAATTAGGGTATTAAAACCTTTAATTTTTTTCCCTCTTAAATTTTGATAAAGTCTAATTATATCATTATCTCTAATTAATCTTTCATTAAATAAATATAACCTCTTATTAATTATGTATCTTCTCACCTTCCTAAATAATTATAATAATTAATAATATTATGAATATTAACTATTTAAAATAGTATAATAAATAATTTATAAGATAAGTATATACAATTATTAGTAGTAACTAATTAAATTATTATTATAATTATTTATAATTTATAATAAAATAATTAGAATAATAGCCTAAATGGAATAATATATTACTAAAATACTATTAAGAAATATACTATAATTCAGTGAGCAATAAAACAAATAGAGTAAATATTTATTAGCATAATTGGTGTAATCATTTTAATAATATCATATAAATTATGAATTACACAATTTATTTAGTATTATATGAATAAATAAATGAAATAAATAATTTAATATTATTTTTAGAGTATATTCTCAAAGATTATCGCATGATGTTGAATAATCTATACTTGATAATGATTGAAAATTAACCTTTTTACAAAAAAAATATATTTAATATTAATAATAGTACTATTGTTAATGATTGTATAATAAAAATTTATAAAATATCTATGGTGCTAAATTATTTAAGACCATAATTAAAAATTAAATTAGATAAATATTTTATAGTATATAGATAGTGTACTTATTTTAATAGTATTACTTGAACTAATAATTATAATATTAAATAAAGTAGCATTTTGCAGTAACTAGACCCTATCAACTTTCGAAATCACGCTAAACCCCTAATAACTTTTGTAGAAAGCCTCTAGTATATTTTAGATAAATTGCACCAAACCCCCAATAACTTCTAAAATGCATTTTTGTGCCATTTTTCGAGTCAAATCTATAGAGGTTATCTGCAAAATTCAGAAAGTTATTAGGGTTTTTCTGAAACAGAAAAGCCATTAGGGATTTTGTGTGATTCTTAAAGTTCACAGTGGCTGAAAGCTCATAAGGGTTTAATATAATTTACGCAATTAAATAATTATAATGAGAAGTAACTATTGTCATGTGTTGTAAGTATTAAGTGTACTATCTATGAAAAACTAGGAAAAAACTAGCAAGATTACTGTAACTTATTTAATTTAGAGTTAAGTTAACAACTTTCAAGTTGAAGGGGCATATTTAATAGAACTTATAGAATTGACAGTTTTTAAAGAATACTTTTATATTTTGGGGACTTATTTAAAAAAATTAGCACTAGGCGATCATTATAAGAAAAACATTCTATTACAATAACTACAATATAATAATTAATTCATATATTTTTTAAAGCAATCTTATTATACAATTTTATTTTTTAACACATAGTTTTATTATTCAATGTAAAATTCAAAACTTAAATATGTACGTTCATTTGCAAAGCGCGTGCATTATACTAGTTTGGACAAAATATCTTTCATTAGCTTTTGTACAAAGCTGTTAACAATATGATTATAATCTGTTTGGTTCATTTCTAAAATTTATAGGACTTGCTCAAAAATAAGTAAAATAAATAAATAAATAACATTTCCCTAAATTTTCATAGGTTTCTTAGATGGGTGTCGGGGAAAGTTCCACGCGTTTTCTGAGATTTTGAAGTTAACCGAACAGCATGATACTAGGGCCAGCACTCCTTTCTTTCTTTTTTGGATAATCATGATGAAAACCCTTCATGTTTGGTAGCTTCTTATGAAACACTTAATGTTACTGTTTTTCATTACAACGTCTCATGTTGTGTTAAAAAGTTGTTAAAACTCATTTAATTCCTATAATTTTCCCTAAAATAACTCTTAGAAATGTTCTTCTTCTTCTTCAAACTATGAGAAGACATATTTCCCCTCTCTTCACATTACACCTAAGCCTGTCCAAACGGGCCGGGCAAAACCGGAGCTCGGACCCGATTGGCCCGGGCACCCGGCCGACCCGGTTTTTTCTTTTATTAACTTTTTAATTTTTTGTATTTTCAAGAATACAAAGCAAAAAACAAACAAAATTTTGATAAAAACAATTATATTATTAATCATTTGTAATTATATAATTTACAAATACAAAAAATCATAGAAATTAAAATGATAAAAATAACTTCTTTATTAATAATTAATTAATCATCTATAATTATAAATTTATTTAAAAATTCGTCACATCACAATAGATGAATACATCCCATATGAATTAAAATTATATTATGCTTATTTAAGTACAGTTATACAATTTACTTATATGATATACTTTATATATATTATATGCAATATACAGTATATACTTATAATTATACTTATGTACTTATATATACTTATATAAATGTAATTCTATAATATACACATATAATTATACTTATAACTATAT
>NC_033796.1:29461338-29538506 GCF_001876935.1 Asparagus officinalis
GGATCCCGATATGGCAGTAAATCCGCTTCGGTGTTCGAGTTTGAATCCGTTCTACAGTTGGATGACTCGTTGATTCATCGAACTGTTAGCTTGATTCCGCATGCGAGTGGATGTATTCCGTTGCTTGCGTGCGATTCGTTAACATCGTCGCCTCGTTAATCCGCTTCGTTGCGTGTCACTTGGCTTCGGTGTTGCGGACTAACGCTCGTGTTTAGATACGTTGCCCGATGGTTCGTTGGTTTGTTGAATCACCGTGCTGAGCTATGCTAAGGGACCTATAGGCATTTTTATACGCCTACAGATACCCCCTCCAAAGTATTTCGGCCTCGTTCTTTTATAGAAGAGTCTGGAATGCTTTGGATATGATTGCCCCAACCTTCAGTCGGTGTAGCGAGACCTTGGAATGGCTTCTGTTCTCAATTCCTTCAATCCTTCAGGCTATTCGGTGCTTTGTCGAATGTCTGTAAGGGTTCCGGTGCCGCATTTATTGTCTGACCGTTGTCAGAATTTTTAACTTGAAGTCGATTCCTGATTTTCTGAACTTTAGCTCATGCTTGTTGGTTCAACATAGAACTGACCCTCGATTGTTGGCGTTGAGTCTTTATTTGCGACGCGTTGTCCGGCGTAGTGTTATTGAGTTATCCTTAAGAATATTTTTAGAAAAATATTCTCCAGGAACTTCTCAACAAAAAATAGGGAATAGTTTATACTCGTATACCTTATTGGAGTAATAAGAAGCAGTTTATACTCGTATACTTTTCAGAGTAGTAAGAAGCAGTTTATACTCGTATACTTTTCGGAGTAGTAAGAAGCAGTTTATACTCGTATACTTTTCGGAGTATGGATTCTTTCATTGCAACGCATTGATCGGCGTTGACCTAGGGTTACGCGTTGACCGGTGTTGACCTTTGGGTTTTGAACGTCGTACGTTGACTTTTTTTTATCGCAACGCGTTGACTGGCGTTGACCTAGGGTTACGCGTTGACCGGCGTTGACCTAGGGTTTCGGATCGCCTGACATTGACTTTTGGTCGCAACGCGTTGACTGGCGTTGACCTAGGGTTACGCGTTGACCGGCGTTGACCCCTAGGGTTTCGAACGTCGTAGGATGCTCAAATTACGAGACCAACTAATGAAGCTGATACGTCAGTAACTCTCGCGTTTATAGGATTTTTGGCAAACCCCCAGCCATCAACGGGTTTGATGAGCCTTTACCGACTACCGTTTGAGTCGGGCTAGCATGCGGATTGTCTAAATCCGTTCCGCACGTAACGTTGTGCTAAGAGAGTTAACGCTCTTAGTGCTACGATACTGAATACATAGACTTCGTCTTTCTCACGAGAATAGACTACTCGGCGACGCGTGTTAGGCGCTGACTTATCTCTGCTTAGGTTTCAGGATAACATACCCCAGAATCGAACTCTGGTGTCTTTTTATACGGAGAAAGACTAAACCGGCAGCGCGTGTTAGGCGCAGACTTATCCCTGCTTAGGATTCGGGATAAACTTCCTAGGATAAATCCTAAATTGATAAATTCTTGGAAAAGGTTGATGTGGGAAAGGAAGAATTTTATATTCTATTTCCCAGTCTTCTTTTAGGGAGAAGGCGAACCCAAAAACAAGGAAGGAAGAATTTTATATTCTATTCCTTGATTCTGGAAAGGAATAATTTTATATTCTATTTCCAGTTGGAAAGGAGACTTGAGGTGGGATCTCCACCCCCAGAATCTGGAATGGTGAGACTAGGAGTGGGACCTCCACTCCGAGAATCGAAAAATTCGGATAATCCTAACTGTCAGAAGGTTTGATTACCGAACTAAAGGTGAATTTCTCGTTTATCGAGAGTGAATTGTTGTTTTGGTCCTAACTGTAGGAAGGTTTGACCAAGCGGGAATTTGAGGTGATCCTAACTATAGTAAGGTTTGATCACTCGATTTGAATGTGGACCTCTCGTTCATGGAAGGAATCGAGAGGAGATTTTGGCTGTGGTCCTAACTGTAAAAAAAGGTTTGACCAAATGGGAGCGGGAGTACAAATTATAGTGGGGGTGTTGACTTGTACAAATCACTCAAATGGGGTTCCTGGTGTTAAGTGATAGAGACTTAACACGAAGGGGTTTGACAATTTGTCAAGGATGGACAAATTAAAATTCCAAGCATTATATCCGGACTCTAACCATGAAAGTGTTGAGTGCACGAACATAATGGAAGTTTGAATAGATTAAACCAGAAAGAATTTTAGTGAACCCACTGTCAATAAATTTGATCAATGAGGGATTTTATAGTGGAAGACTATGAGTCGTCGAACACCCATGGGAGTTTTGTGAGGGAAGATTGATCCAATGAAATGATCGAATCTCGTCTCAGCAAAAGAGTGTTCGAAAATCACAGTAAGAGTTAGTGTTTATCACTTTATTCATAATGATCAGGTTATCCCTAAGAATATTACATTTAACATTCTTCTGGAAACTTCCTGTTACATAAATTATCCACCCCCAGCTTCCTTTGTGAAGCTCGGTTTACCATCGTATTCAGTTGCATGATCGGGTTATCCTTAAGAATATTACATGTAAAAATTCTCCAGGAACTTCCCGTCAAGAGTGGGAATAGTTTAGACTCATATACCTATTGGAGTATGCAGGGAGGAGTTTAACCTCGTGCACCTGTTGGAGGAATGAGATTCGACTTAATTGAACGATATAACGCCGGCTTCAACCAAGGTTTGGATGCTATTCTTGAGAGCAAAGCAATCCTTGGTGGGATGAACGACCCTCCTGTGGTATGCACAGTACTTTGGATCCGTCGTGTTGTCAGCTTCCTCCTGGGCAAAGTTCGAGTTCGTAGGATTAGCCGTCGGTCGGTTCCTCTCGGTCTTCTTCCTTCGGAGGAAGCGTTCGGCTTGTTCATCGCGCACCTTCAAGTCTTTCCAAGTGTCAGACGGTGCTGTTCCCATTGCTTCCAACACATCCAAAGAGAGGTTGTTGTGGCAAGTCTGGAGAATGAACTCCTCGGTAATCGGGTCTCGACAATTCATTGCCTTGTTCCGGAACCTTTTGACGAAGGTATCAACTAATTCTCCGTCTTCCTGTTTCTCGTCA
This sequence comes from Asparagus officinalis, assembly GCF_001876935.1. Lineage (NCBI taxonomy): Eukaryota > Viridiplantae > Streptophyta > Magnoliopsida > Asparagales > Asparagaceae > Asparagus > Asparagus officinalis. Next base: position 29,464,434 of record NC_033796.1, read on the forward strand.
AGCAACGACCCGATGGATATCTCGGTGTCATCGTCGAAGAAGTTGGTGAGGAATTTAGTCTCCATGTCGTCCCAGCAATTCACACTTCCTGGCTTGAGGTGGTGATACCAATCGAAGGCGGCTCCACGAAGAGTGCCAACGAAGGACCGTACCATCAGAGGCTCATTACCAGAGATAACCCCTAGGTGTGATTTGAAGTAAATAAAATGCTGAGTGGGTGAACCCTTCCCATCAAACGACGTGAAGTTAATTAGACTGAACTTCGCCGGATAGGGGATCGATTCCCATTCTCTTGGGTATGGACAAGGAATGCCCGTCTTTTTCGTCTCTTGAGCGGAAATCAACATATTGATTTTGGTCTCGATATTCTTAATCTTCAAGCTTTCACCTGTGTTTTCACTAGCATTCTCGTTACCACCCCCTGCGTTGATGGGAGGATTATTGGCATTATGAACTTCATTTGCATTCGTGTCCTCATCTTCCTGATGAACCTGGTTACGACGACTTGGTTCACCTTGCTGGTTCGTCAGTGCTTGGATTTGTTGCTCATGCATTTCCCTCATATTCTGCATGGCCATCTGCATTTCGAACCTGAAGCTCTCCTGTTGTTTAGCCATGGCGTCTTCAAGCATCTTGGCCACTTGCTCCGCACTTATCATAAGTGCCTCACGGGGTTGTCCCTCGCTGGATACCGTGTTATCTGATGCGACCGCGGAGCCGACATCCGATTCTTCATCTTCTGAAGGTATCCTTGTCCGAACCCTACCACAAGTTGCTCGTTTGATGGCTCCAGATTGCAGACGGGTTAGATGCCGGGGTGCTTTCAGAATCGACTCGAGATTATCCTGTGTCGATGTCCCCTTGCTGGTCATATTAGTGGTGACCCTCGGAACTTCTCCGTCTTCAACCATCCTTCTTCTTTGTTGGAAACGCCTATGCCTTGGTTTTGGCGTTTCGGTATTGAGTCTTTCGAAAACCGAAACTCTCTCAGGGACTGTCTTGATGCAACTACACTCAGACAATACCGCCCGAATGAGTTTGGAACAGGGGCATTGGGTTTCTAGTCCTCGAGGACTCCTCTTCCTGGTTTTCCTCGTACCATCGACACGATAGTACAACTCGTCGGTTCGAAAGTCAGAGTACTCTATCGTGTGTTGGCACGATTTCTCAGGTATAACATTATCATTATCAGATGATAATGTTTCCTTCTGAGGGCGAACTACCTTATTTGGGCTTTCAAGAGTCACGCGCCTCGAGACATGCCTTTTTGGGCGTGAGTTCTCAGCGGGCTCCTGGACTTCGATGCGCAAATTGGTGCGCGCAGCTGCCTTAAACTCCTTGTCATGTTGAGGGTTGCGGCGACCCCCAGCATGTTGAATCGTTTGGGGTTTCTTAATTGGACCCAAACGTTCTTGGACTGGACCCTTGCTTCGCTTCTCGGGAAGTGGACCAAGACGCTCCAAGACTGACTTCCTTCTTTGGAATGATCCTGCGAGATCTCCCGGAGCAGTTGTGGAAATCATCGGCGATTTGGGTCGGTTCGCCGGAGGTTGAACTTTTGAAGGCTGCAGTTGTCGCTCCTTAGCCTGAATCGCCGCTTCAGACTTCGGCCTCCAAACTTTGCGAGTTGGTGGAGGTTTCTTGGCCACTTCTTTCTGCAGCTTTCTACGGGCTTCTTCGACTTGAGCCAGTGCCTGCGCTGATAGTGCGCGGCGATTGCGAATGTGCTCCTCCAGCGTCGAACGATTCCGTTTGACACGGACCCATTCGTTCGTTGGCGGCTTGGAAAAGCTACCATTCATCAGTTACTGAGGCTGTTTGCCTCTTCCGTCCTTCAGATCCGCCTTGTAGCGGACTCCGTCTACGGATTCCATCGCTTTCGCGTACTGTCGCGCCAAGCGCTGACGTTGCCTTTGACGGGCTCTCTTCGAAAGAGTCACCACGCCCTCTATGGCAGAAGAGTTGGCCAGAGCAGATCTGACCTGGTTGGAAGTTGGAGGAATCTCACCCGATGCGACTTTGGCATCAAACGGGGCGAGATCTTCGTTGGTGTTTTCTACATCTTCATACCAACGAGCTTTTCTCCTGGAGAAGAACTTCTGGGATTTCTTGGACTTGCGGGGGGTGGTTGATCCGGACGAGGATGACAGGTACTCCTCGAACTTCTGCTGGTCGAACTCATACTCGACCTCCTCCATGACCGGGATTGAGATCCGCGGCTGCGACGCAACGATCTCGGCAGCGAGATCGGTGGCTCCTACTGTGGTCGCCAGATTGTTCGCGGGAAAAATTATAGCTTTCTTCATTATTGAATTCATTGCACTCAAGTAATCGTTTATCGGTTACAAAGATCCGGTCTTTTTATAAGATCCGGTTACAACGAAATCAAAAAAAAGAAATAAAAAAAATTATAACTTTTTCCTTGTTTGTCGAACGAATCACGAGTTCCTGTTTTACGGTCACTCGCTTGCGTGGGTTCTTTGCCTGCACCGGGGTTTATCCGTGGACCACCACGCGATCTAGATCCGGTCGGATCTATGCAGTATGACGGGTATTATTTCGTCAAGGAAATAATAGCCGAAGTAATCGAAATCGACCAAGCGAAATCGATACTCTTCTCGGGATCAAAGACCAAGCTTTGATCCGGAGGATGACTATGTAGATCTGAGATCTGGTTCCTCTCGAACTCTTGCCTTATTTGGCATTGACGATCGCCGAGCACCGGATCTGGAAGAGCAAGTCCTCAAAGTCCCAAAGCTTTAATCTTTTTTAGTTCTGAGCCTTGAATCCAGCAGAGCTTCGCCTCTAAAATTTCCAACCTTTTACAAATGAACACCCCTGGCCTATTTATAGGCACCCAGATCTGTGCCTTGGCACAGATCTGGGTCGGCCACAGGTGGCCGGCCACCCATGGGTGGCTCGGCACCCCCATTGGGTGGCTTCGGCACCCGAGCCACCGTCGGTGGCTCGGCCTCCGGCCCCCTAGGGTGTTCGGCGGCCGCCGAGCCACCATGGGTGGCTTCGGCCATGGCCGAGCCACCTTGGTGGCTCGGCTTTAGCCGAGCCACCTGGTGGGTTCGGTTGGCCGAGTCGCCCGGGTGTGGCGCCGTTGTGTCCGTTGTCCGTTCTGGCGGTTTATCCAAGTTTTATTGTTGATCTGGACTCTGATTGTGGTGTCGAATCCTGATTTGCAGTAAATCCGCCTTGGTGTTTGAGTTCGAGATCCGTTCTATGGTTGGATGACTTGTTGACTCCCCGGCGTTGGTTTGATTCCGCACCGCGAATGGATGCATTCCGTTGCTTGCGTGCGATTCGTTAACATCGTCGCCTCGTTAATCCGCTTCGTTGGGTGTCACTTGGCTTCGGTGTTGCGGACTAACGCTCGTGTTTTAGATACGTTGCCCGATGGTTGTTGTTTGTTGAAATCACCGTGCTGAGCTATGCTAAGGGACCTATAGGCATTTTTATACCCTACAGCTGCTCTCCCTGACTCCGACTACCCCCCAGCCGAGCTCTAACCCACTTCGCCACCCTCCGTTGACCAGCCTTCGCTCGCCAACCCCATCTCCGCCCTCTCCGCCGCTCGGCTCACCCCGCTCGAGCGCCACCGCCAACCTCACTGAACATCACTCAACGCTGCCTGCCCTGACCCCGCCCTCGTCACCACTGCTCAACCTCCACCCGCTGCAGCCGTCCGCAGCCCTCCAGATCTGCCAGTGCCCAAACCCCCTTCGTCGGCAGCGCAACAGTCCCCGACAGGACCCGCCGAGTCACAGCCCGACCAACAACCATCCCCTCTCGCCGTCGTCGCCTTGCAGCCCCACGTTGAGGTTCCCACCGCCGCCGAGATCCCCGCGTCACAGTTGTAAGACCCCGTAAATTTTGATAATTTATATATGTGATTATTAGTGAATAGTAATATTTATTTATGATAAATGTCTTCATAGCATGGTTGTGCATGAAAATCTAGCATTTTTGAGTTTATGAGAATGTATATATGCATCAGTTATGAGGATTGAGTTTGCAAATTTGCAAATCATAAGCATCAGAGTCGAAGAACTCAGTTTCCAGCTCATGAGTCGACCCATGACTGTCATGAGTCGACTCATCGGGGGTTTTCTGGGTTTTCTGGGTCGGGTTTGTTTGAGTTTCGGGTCGGGTTTTAACTGTTTATATATATGCTCCTCTACCCAAAAACACTTGATTTCATCAGTTCTCCCCAGAAACCCTAGTCCCCCTCTCTCCTCTCTTAAACCCTAGGCGTTCTTGGTGATTTTGGGACGTTTCAAAGGATTTTTCATCAGTTCGTTCTTCATCACATCTAAGGCGAGTAACATCTCGTCCAATCTCTCTCCCATGCTTTTATGAAGTTATAAACGTTTTTCATGAGTTTTTTTGAGCCTAAGACATATTTTCAAATATAAAATGATGTTCTTATTAGTGTAAATGCTAAAGATCATGTGTTTCAAAATTTAAAACTCCCACCAACAAGTTTTTGATGAAAACCCAGATCTGGAAATTTATTTAAAGAAATAAAAATATGAGTTTTATTTTGACTAAATGTTCTCTTTCATGTTTAAGGGTTAAATGTTAGGTTTAACATGCAAGTAATCATTTCTCATGATATGTATGAATTCTTTTACTGTCTCATAGTTTAAAATTGATAGTTAGGGAGATGTAGATCAGTATAGTGGAAGTATGGATAGAGATGGACGAGTTGCAGTTGTGATATATGCAGATTTCAGCCCGTAAGTCGACTCACAACTCATCGCGATTTGACTCATCAGGTTGAGTCGACCCATGACTGTCATGAGTCGACTCACAAAGTCATTTCCTGTTATCAAATGTTTTCTGCTGAGTCGACTTGTAACAGATCATGAGTCGACCCATGAGACATGAGTTGACTCATAACTGAGCACGAGTCGACTCATCGAAGTCGTTCTTGTCTTATTTGTGTTTCGGTTAAATCACCTGCTGTGTATATATATAGACTGTGTTCATATGTTCGAGGGCATTGTATATCATTCTTGAATATGAGAAGTTGCCTTGGTTATCGGGTATTAAATTGTAGTGTTTATATTTTCTTTGCATCTGGTCCTCGTGTTGGACATTCACTTTACTTAGTCCTCGTGTTGGACATGCACTGCTATTTAAGCCTCGTGCTGGATATGCATTACCATCCGGTCCATGCGTTGGACAACGGTCACATCCGATCCATGCATTGGACAACGGTTATTTTTAGTCCATGAGTTGGACGTTTACTTCATGCAGTCTATGGGTTGGACGTTTAATTTATATAGTCTATGTTTTGGACACTTAATCGTTTTCTGACATGTCACTCATGTGAGTTTGACATGACACTAGGTTTGGAAGTAAAGATGTGTTTCGTTTTCTTTTTAATTTATTCATTTATGTATTAGACTTTGGGTTTGGCATTTAGGGATTTACAATTTGAGATATAAGGTATATACATGAGGGTTTCCTTGTTTGGATTATTTCGCTCGACGTACCTATGCTCGTGTTGTAAATTTCTAAATACTAAAATCCCTTTTTTTTAGTTAAGATTTATGAATTTGAGACTTATTATGTATTAACTGTATTTTCATATACAACGAGCCCTATCCCTTGGGGTTGGTTGTGATGTTGCTCGCTAGCGCTTTGACGCTCGTTGTCCCTCCCCCTTTCAGGTAACGAGCCAGGAGCTCGGAGAGTCGCAGGTTGATGGCGATGTACTTTAGCTTCAGCCGTCTATTTAGTTATATTTTTCCTTTGAGCTCCACTGTAGATTTTTGTGCAGACATGTAAGAGTCTATTCTAGAAGTTGTAAAGGCTGTGTGCCTTATTTCCTCTTGTCAGACATTTTGTATTTGAGACTTGTTGAGAACTCCAGTTCATTTATTTCAGACATTTACTTGTATTCCAGTATATTAGATGACGAAATATTAATCTAAATCTCTATTATCTCATCAGTTGATTCTTGTATAATCTTTTACTTGCTTTGTACTACACCTGTCGTTGATTCCACTAGAGAGATAGTAAATGTGATGGTGAAACATGTTATTGCACGGTGTGGTGCATGGCAGGTTTGATATTCCTGGTTTCACCTCGGACTGCAGCCTTGCGTGAACCCAGGGGCGTCATAACAGTCGTGCTCCGACCCGCTGTTCGCGGGGAAAATCGTTTTCATTAAAGTCATTGTTTTCTTGTGCAACAGTTTATCGGTTACAAAAGATCCGGTCTTTTTATAAGATCCGGTTACAACAAAATCATAGAAAAAAAGAAAATTACAACTTTCCTTTTCTGAACAAATCGCAAGATCCTGTTTTGCGGTCTCTTGCTTGTGTGGGTTCTTTGCCTGCGCCGGGGTTAATCCGTAGACCACCACGCGATCTTGATCCGGTCGGATCTACACGGTATGATGGGTGTTATTTCACAAAGGAAATAACAGCCGAGGGGATTATTTCACCAAGGAAATAATAGCCCTAAGTAATCGAAATCGACCAAGCGAAATCGATACTCTTCTCGGGATCAAAAACCAAGTTTTGATCCGGAGGATAACCGTGTGGATCTCAGATCTGATCTCTCTCGAACTCATGCCTTGTTTGACGTGGATGATCGCCAAGAACCAGATCTGAAAAGTCCGAGTCTTCACAGCTCCAAAACTCCGAGGTTTAGCTCTTGATCCAGCAGAGTTTCGCCTCAAAAAAGTCCAACCTTTAAACAATGAGCCTTCAGATGCACTAGGAGGTGGCTCGGCCACCGAGCCACCTCCTGGTGGCTCGGTTTTGGCCGAGCCACCCCTAGGTGGCTCGGCCACCGAGCCACTCCTAGGTGGCTCGGCTTTGGCCGAGCCACCTAGGAGTGACTCGGTTTTGGCCGAGCCCTCCAGGTGTTTGCTTTTGTGCCCGTTTTCCTGTTTCGCGGTTTATCCGAACTTCATTGTTGATCTGGACTCTGATTTGGTAGTCCAGATCCTGATTTGACAGTAAATCCACTTTGGTGTTCGAGTTTGAGTCCGCTCCCGATCTTGTTTGATGTGGTGGACTCTACGGTTGGATGACTCGTTGTTTCATCGACCCGTTAGCTTGATTTGGGCACGCAATTGGATGTATTCCGTTACGTGCGGTTCGTTAACCTCGTCGCCTCGTTAATCCGCTTCGTCGCGTGTCACTTGGCTTCGGTGTTGTAGTCTAACGATCATGCTTGGATATATCGCCCAATGGTTCGTTGGTTTGTCGAATCACCGTGCCGAACTGTGTTAAGGGACCTATAAGCATTTTTATACGCCTACACCCGCGTCGTCGACGTCGACTTGTTCGACGACCCCGAGGCAAGATCCCCTCTCTTGTCTCGTGTTAAAATTATTTTTGATTAATTAATAATATTGAATAGTTTATTTCATGTGATAATTTGTGGAATTACTTGTGAATTGATGAATATAAAATAAAAATTTTATATTTTGGAAAGTTGGATAAAATTTATGAGATATTGTTGAAAAGAAAAATAGAAATAATTTATAAAAAAATAGTTACTGTTCATACATAATAAATAATAATAATATTATATTTTAAAGATTATTTTTGAATAATTTATGAGAAATAAATTAAAAGGATTTATTTTTGGAATTAATGAATTTATGAGCATGATGATTGGAAATTGCGACATTTCATGTGTATTTATTTGATAGTTGTAGTCTCATCTTGTACTGTTATTAGTAGCTGCTCACATTTCCTGTTCATGATTCATGACACTGTTACATAGTATTTATTGTATTTATCATCCCTTGTTATAATTGAGAATCGTTAGGATTTTATGGCTATAGTGACCTGTGTGACATGAATAAGACCTAGAGGCATGTGTTGTGTTGACTTAGAAAAGCGAGAAGAGTTGAGATGGGGAATTGTTGGTTTAGGAGATCGGATGTGATTGTTGATTATTTCCAGCCTCGCACCAACGATATTCCTGTGTAGCGTTGGGGTGGGTCTGAGGTGCAGTGATATTATGACTGTTGATTATTTCCAGGCTCGCACCAACGATATTCCTGTGTAGCGTTGGGGTGGGTCTGAGGTTATATGATATTGTGATTGTTGGTTATTTCTAGGCTCGCACCAACGATATTCCTGTGTAGCGTTGGGGTGGGTCTGAGGTGCAGTGATATGTGATAATTGATTATTTCCAGGCTCACACCAGTGAAATTCCTGTGTAGCACTAGGGTGGGTCTGAGGGGGCAGTGAAACGTTGTGCGTAGATGGTTTTGTGAACAACTGGTTATCCGAGAATATGAACCTTGACTCTATGTGAGATGTGAACCAGTGACCTGTTATAGGATGGCTAGTTACATGACTCGTTTCTTGGCTAAGTATGAGTTCTTATGAGATATAGGCTAGTTGTGTTTCTTTTCATACATAGATCAGGATTAATATTTAATTATCTACAATTCGAAACATATGGTATATACATGAGGGTTTCCTTGTTTGGATTATTTCGCTCGACGTACTACGTCTCTTGTTGTAGATTTTTAAGTATTAATTCCCTCTAGTGTATGATCCTGTTACTTGGATGATTTCTGATCGCTAGCTACATGATCTCGTTACCTGATTGATTCTGGATGCTTTATGCTATCATGATTTAGTAGTGTTTTCATGTTGATTTGTGGATTTCAGTTGTACGTTCTTTTGTTGTTTCTGTTATCGTATCGTTTTTCGCATTGGATTTCCGTTCGTTCTATTTTGTTTGTGGGGTCGGGTCTTGCCGTGTGCCATACACGCTGACGTACACCTATTTTCTCTGGTGTACGTCAGACTTAGAGGAAGAACAGGTTCAGCTGGGAGATCATCAGGAGCCAGAGGATTCTCAGCAGGAGTGCCTAGCGGATGGAGCAGAAGAAGAAGCTAAAGCTTAGTTATTGGTCCTCAGTTTTCTTTTATACTACCTTTTATTTCCATTTGATCAATGTATTTTTATATTCTCCAGTATTTCATTCAGATAGTTTTGTATAAGGGCATGTTGACCCGAATATTATGTCTGGGGTGAATATTTATTTGTGATATGTATTATTTTATTCTGTGTTGTTCATTATATTCTTGTTGATTGTGATCGGGGACCTGTGACTTCGCATTGTATTTATTTCTAGACGCTTAACGTATTGGATTGAGAAGAAAAGAAAAGAAAAAAAATGGTAGTGTATATTTCTTCTCAATCTAATACGTCGCGGGCTTGTTCACGTTCCGATTCTCGGGTATTTTGGGAAGCGGGGCGTGACAGAAGGTTTATTTTACCTGCTCAAACAGGTGTGGATAGTCGGAATGCATGTCTTATTCGCGCTCCCAAGAAATCTCCTCAACGCCTCTTCGGCTTCACTGAACTTTCACTAAAGAAATCACTTTGTTTCTAAGCCTCTTGTCCTCCCTGGCAAGAATACAACCTGGAATCTCAATAGTAGTCAAATCCTCCTGAAGCTCAATCTCTGGTGCATCCAATACTCGCTGCTGCTCCTCATCATGCAAGTGTTTCTTGAGCATAGAAACATGAAATACATTATGTATACTAGACATCGATGCTGGAAGATCTAGTCTGTATGACACAACTCCAATGCGCTCCAAAATCCGGAAGGGTCTAATATATCTCGGTGCAAGCTTCCCCCGTCTTCCGAATCGCTGAACGCCTTTCATAGGTGATACCTTCAGCATAACCGCATCTCCAACCTGAAACTCCAAGGGTCTTCGTCTCTTATCTGCATAGCCCTCCTGTCGACTCTGGGCGGCTAGAATCCTCTCTCTGATCAAGACTACCTTCTTAGTAGTCTGCCTCACTAGCTCTGGTCCAAGCATTAAGCTATCCTCCGGCTCTGCCCAACATATCGGTGATCTACAAGGTCTCCCGTATAATGCCTCATAAGGGGCCATACCGATCGTCGCTTGATAACTATTGTTATAAGCGAACTCTATCAGTGGAATATGCTCCTCCCAGCTACCCTAAAAGTCAATGATACAAGCCCGCAACATGTCCTCTAACACTTGGTTCACCCTCTCTGTCTGACCATCCGTCTGTGGGTGGAATACACTACTATAAGATAACCTGCTGCCGAACGAATCCTGGAAACTCCTCCAAAAATGTGAAGTAAACACTGAACCTCTGTCTGACACGATCGTGTCTGGAACTCCATGAAGTCAAACTATCTCCCGAATAAATATCCTCGCGTATGCCTCGGCGGTATAAGTAGTCCTCACTGGAATAAAATGGGCTGACTTCGTCAACCGATCCACAATCACCCAAACTGAGTCGTTCCCCTTCTTCGACTTCGCAACCCTACAATGAAATCCATAGAAATGTTCGCCCACTTCCACTCTGGGATGGGTAAAGGCTGAAGTGTTCCTGTCGGTCTTTGATGCTCTGCCTTCACCTGCTGACAGGTAAAACACTTAGCCACATACTCTGAAATCTCTCGACGCATACCACTCCACCGGAAGTGTCTCTTCAAGTCCTTATACATCTTAGTGGTCCATGGATGTACTGTATACCTAGTATGATGTGCCTCATCAAATAACTCTCTATTCAGCTCGACACTGGATGTCATAACTAGCCTACCCTTCATCCGTAGACCTCCATCTGCTCCAATGGTCCAATCAGCCTTAGGCTCTTTGTAAATCTCATCCTTTCAAATTTGAATCCAAGAGTATTCCAGCTGAGCTCTAATACTCTGGTACTCCAAGATGGCTGAACTGACATAGCTTCTAAAAATACACTGGCTCCACCAATCTCGGGTCTGAAATCAAAATGGCTAAGAGTAAGAAGATCTCTATACAATGAACACCTCAAAGCCGCAACCCGATGTCGACGCTTCCTACTCAAAGCATCCGCTACGACGTTCGCCTTCCCAGGATGATATTGAATCGTGAACTCATAGTCCTTGATAAACTCAATCCATCTCCTCTGTCTCTAGTTGAGTTCCTTCTGAGAGAAAAAATACTTCAGACTCTGGTGGTCTGTGAACAACTCAAACTGCACTCCATACAAATAGTGCCTCCACGACTTCAATGCAAATACCACTACTACTAACTTCAAATCATGAGTGGGATAGTTCTACTCATGCACCTTCAACTGCTGTGATATATACGCTACTACCCTCTGAGTCTGCATCAATACACCTCCTAAACCTGCCAACGATGCATCTGTGTAGACGACGAACGTCCTGTCGCTACTCGGAATGGTCAAAACTGGTGCCGAAGTCAACTTAGTCTTCAAGATATCAAAGGCCTTCTGGTATTCTATACTTCAAATGAACTGTACACCCTTCTTCATAAGGCATGTAAGTGGCATCGAAATCTTCAAGAAGTCCTGGATGAACTTCCTGTAATAGCCGGCTAAGCCCAAGAAACTACGAATCTCTGTCACCGTCTTCGGCGGTTCCCAGTCAAGAACTGCTGTCACCTTAGCCGGGTCCACTGCTACGCCCTCTCTACTGATGACGTGGCCGAGAAATCTGACTTCTGAAAGCCAAAATTCACACTTGCTGAACTTGGCTTACAACTGATGCCCTTGCAGAGTCCTCAAAGCTAATCGTAGGTGCTCCTCGTGGTCTGCCTCCGATCTTGAATAAATGAGGATGTCGTCGATAAAAACAATCACGAACTGATCTAAGAAGGGACGGAAAACCCGGTTCATCAAGTCCATGAATACCGCGGGTGCATTGGTCAGTCCGAATGGCATGACCATGAACTCGAAAGATCCATATCGAGTAAGAAAGGCGATCTTGGGAACATCCATCCCTCGAATCCGCAACTGATGATAGCCAGAACAAAGATCAATCTTTGAGAAGAACTAAGCTCCCTGCAGCTGGTCAAACAAGTCATTAATCCTAGGCAATGGGTACCTATTCCGGATAGTGACTTTGTTCAACTCCCTATAATCAATGCACAATCTCATACTACTGTCCTTCTTCTTCACGAAGAGAACCGGTGCGCCCCACGGAGAATGACTCCGACGAATAAAACCCTGATCTAATAACTCGTCCAACTGGGTCTGGAGCTCCCTCATCTCAGCTGGTGTCATGCGATAGGGTGCGCGGGATATCGGGTCTGTGCCTGGCTGCAACTCAATACCGAACTCAACCTCTCTCACAGGAGGTAATCCAGGTATGTCCTGAAAAACATCCTGATACTCTGAGACAACTCTAGTCTCTAATAAATCAACACCCTGACCCCGTTGCATCACCTCCTCGATGTACGCTAGAAATAACTCCGTAAAACGGTTACCCTGAGAGGTTGCCACAATCATCTCGGACCCATCGGACGCCTGCAAATTGACTGTCTTCGCAAAGCAGTCAATACTAACATGGTAGGAAGACAACCAATTCATACCAAGGATGACATCAAACTCGGACATATGCAACACTATCAAATCAACCACGAACTCTGACTCATCTAAACTGATAGTACACCTCCTACAAACGCTCTCCAGAAGCGATATCTCACCTAAAGGGGTGGAAACTGATAAAGGGGTGTCTAATGGTTGAACTACGAGCTGGAGTCTAGACATAAAATCATGCGAAATGAAGGAATGCGAAGCTCCCGAATCGAAGAGAATACGGGCGGGAAAAGAATTCACAAGAAACGTACCCTCCACCACTGCTCCGCTAGCTCCATGATCACGCGGTACTACCGCATATACCCTGCCTGTGGCTGGAGACTGTTCTGCTACTAATGCTGGAGAATATGGCACTATCTGCCCCTGAGGGACCTCCTGAACTGCACGAATCTGCTCCTTACTCTTCTGTGCTGCTGGCGGTGCCTCAAGTCTTGCCTGCTGGCCCTGAACTCTGCCCTGCTGTCGCTGCTGCTGCTGGTTCGGGCCCTTGCCCTGCTGAGCTCCTGTTGGTGCGCTGCGACACTCTGATGATTTATGCCCGACCTTGTGGCAGTTATAGCAAACTCCCTGGAACTTGTGCTACTGATGCGCTCTCTGATCATGCTGGGGTCCCTTCTTATGAGGACCATGCTGCTGCTGTTGGGATCCAAAAAAAGGTCTCTTGTTCTTCCCATTATCCCCGATCTGTCCTGCCTTGGTCTTCTCTTCCTTATCCTTCTGGAACATGGCCGTCTCAATCTCTTGAGAAGTGGCGGCCTCGGCTACCTCCCGAACTGAGAAGAACTTCCTCGAGACGAGGTATCGACAAAGGTTAGGGCGGAGCCCTGCTAAGAACATCTGAGCCTGGTGCTCTCCCGTCTGCCACATACCAGTGAAGTGCAGCAACTCCATAAATCTGCTCTCAAAATCTGCCACTGACATATCCCCTGAGTCAACCGGGACAACTCAAGCTCCTTCCCAGTCCGTGCTGCAAAAGAAATATACTGCCCATCGAAGAAATAGACAAAGTCCTCCCATGTGAGGGTCATCCGGTGCTCTGGAGTGAACTGAAGCCGGTACCATCTCCCGACATCTCCCTTCAGACTGTAGGATGCCAACCTCTACTTCTGTACTGAATCCACATTAAGTATGTCGAGGGAAAAATAGTAATTAAATATTTAAAAATACTAAAAAATTATTTTAACTAGTATCAAAAATTCATGGTCCTTACACATACGGTGCCAGGCCTCCTGTTTTGTGGCTCTATCCGAGACTACTGGTGGAGTTGCTGCAAGTGTGGTCTCTGGGGGTCTCTCGCTGATAGGAATGGCTGGTATCCCTGTGGCTGATCTACTGGTGGTGGTAGAGGTGGCGTGACATGATTCGCCAAAAGCTCCTCAATTGCTGCAATCCTAGCGACTATAGGAGCCATAAGATCTATAAGATACTGGGGAGCCTGCTGCGGCTCAGGTGGTGCCTGCTGTGGCTCAGGTTGAGCTTGCTGTGGCTCAGGTGGAGCCTGCTGTGACTCTGCCTGTCCAGCTCTCCGAGTACGAGGTCTACCACGTCCTGCCATCTCTCTGTTCATAAGAAAACAAGATTTTATGAGTCCAAATAGACATATACATAGCATATCACAATATGACTTTCACAACAATTTAGTATTCATTCAAATACTTTAAGTTTACACAAAATAGTTGTCATAAAAAAAATATCCTTAATTTTGAGATATACGCATATATCGTCCTCACTCATACTAGGGAATCCTTACGGACTCTATACATGAATCCTAAGAAACTCTATCCTAGCTCCACGACTCGACACAGGATGATTTTAAGGATACTGGAACTAGAGCTCTGATACCAACTGTGACGCCCCTGGGTTCACACAAGGCTACAGTCCAAGGGAAACCCAGAGATGTCAAACCTACCATGCACCACACCGTGCAATAACATGTTTCACCATCACAATTACTATCTCTCTAGTAGAGTCAATAACAGGTGTAGGTACAAAAGCAAGTAAAAGATAACACAAGAGTCAACTGATGAAATAATAGAGATCAGATTAATATTTCATCATCTAACATACTGAAATACAAGTCAATATCTAAAATGAATAAACTGGAACTCCTCAACCAGTCTCAAATACATAATGTCTGAAACACAGGAAATAAGGCACACAGCCTTTACAACCTCTAGAAATAAACACTCAAAATGTCTAAACAAAAGCCTACAGTGGAGCTCAAAAGTAAAATATAACTATATAGAATAGCTGAAGCTAGAGTGCCTCGCCATCAACATGCGACTCTCCGGGCTCCTGGCTCATTACCTGAAAGGGGGAGGGACAACGAGCGTCAAAGCGCTAGCGAGCAACATCACAACCAACCCCAACGAGAAATGGCTCGTTGTATACAGAAAATACAGTTATAACATATATATATAAAATCACAAAATCTTATTTAGGTAATTACAACGTGAGCATAAGTACGTGAACGAAATAATCCAAACAAGGAAACCCTCATGTATATACCATGTAGCTCAGATTGTAAATACCTATGTATAAGAGGATTTTAGTATTTAGGAAGTTACAACACGAGCATAGGTACGTCGAGCGAAATAATCCAAACAAGGAAAACCTCATGTATATACCATGTAGCTCAGATTGTTCATCTCTAAATACCAAACCCAAAATCTAATACAAGAATATTAATAGAAGAAGGCAAACTCATATCAGACTTGGTTACGGTGTCGTGTCACAACTCATATAAATATCGTGCCCAGCCAATGCAAGTATAGGTGTTAACTCTCAAGGTCTAAACTGATGTAGTGGATGTCCAACACATGGACTACATATATAAACTGTCCAACACGTGGACTGAAAGTGATAAGTGTCCAACACATGGACTACACATCATAATTGCCTAACACATGGACTAGATGAGCTATATGAACAGGTGCATATACCCTAATTTCTCACGTGTCTCGGCGCGCAAACCTAAACTCGTGTCCGCATGTCATCTCACATGTAAAGATACAAGTTATACATAAATTTCTAACACCCGTCATTCGAGGCGACTCCTCGTTCATATTTAAGCACGCAGCAACAATAATCATAAACAGATTTCAGTTAAACTAAAATAACTCAAACAGATCCAAACTGAAAAAATACAAAAGTAGAAAATTCCTCATCAGTCGACTCATTGGTCGACTTATCAGTCGACTCATGAGTCGACCAGACAAAGTGTTCGCGGGAAAAATCGTGTCTTTCTTCATTGATATCATTGCCATCTTAGTTAACAACTTTATGCGTTACAAAGATCCGGTCTTTTTATAAGATCCGGTTACAATGAAAATCAAAATACAAAAAAGAAAGATTACAATTTATTTCCTTTTATGTCGAACGAATCGCGAGCTCCTGTTTTGCGGTCACTCGCTTTGTGTGGGTTCTTTGCCTGCGCCGGGGTTATTTGCCGTGGACCACCGCGTGATCTCGATCCGGTCGGATCTACACGATATGACGGGTATTATCTCACGAAGGAAATAATAGCCGGGTGGGGTACTAATTCACCAAGGAAATAGTAGCCCAAGTGTCGAAATCGACCAAGCGAATTCTTGGCCGAGCCACCCTGGGGTGGCTCGGCCACCGAGCCACCCTAGGGTGGCTCGGCTTGGGCCGAGCCACCTTAGGGTGGTTCGGTTCGGGCCGAGTTCCCCCAGGTGCGCTGGTTTTGTCGTTTTCCGTTGTTTCCGGTTGTTTTGTCCGTTGTTCGGTTGTTTTGTTGATTTGTTGACTTGATTCCGGATTTGGCAGTAAACTCAGTCGGTGTTTGAGTTCAAATCCACTTTGTTGGAAGACCCGTCGACTCCCCGAACCACTAACGTTGTTCACATGCAGTTCGTTAGCTTTGTAGCCTCTTTAGTTCGTTTCGTTGCTTGAACGTTCGTCGATTTGTCGAATCATCGCGCCGAGCTGTGTCAAGGGACCTATAAGCAGTTTTATACGCCTACAATTACATTTTGCAAGTTTTATATACTGAGTCCAATGGGGAAATCTCAATATTAAAGTTCAAAGGGTTTTCTAAGATATTCTAATGTTTAGATATGTTAATCGAGCTAAATAAAGTTCACGGAGGTTATGTGGAAAGCTTCCAAGAGTTCAAAAGGCTAATTAACTGTAGAGTTAATCTTAGATAACCACACTAGAGTACATGCATACTTGTTCCTATATATACAGAAAAAACTTTGCTTGACCATATAATATAAAAAGAAAGGTAAATTTCATAATATCCCCTAGAGTTTGGGTCGTTATACTGCCTCTACAAACTCCATAGTGAAATGGCTACTAAATGTTTGTTAGTCATTACATATTATTTATATATTAATAAATTTTCAAGAGTTTGTTAAGATCAGGAACATAACAAATTCTTCTTAAATGTTTAGTTATAATGCTTTTTTTAATGTAGACAAACATTTTAATGTAATAATGCCAACAATTAATATGCGGGTTATATCTGGAAGAAAGTTTTTTGATATAATTGATGGGCTGAAGATAGGATTAAAAATTAGATTACAGTGAATGTAACATTAAGACAAACTAAACATATTTAATAGTGTATTTTATTGTAGATGTAGGGTTACATATTTAAAAATTAATAAATGTTGTGTTATTCAATTAGATGTATTAATTGAATATAAGGACCCTTAATATTCTTTATGATGCCTATAAAAGGAGCTAAGTTCAAACATAAAAATTCAATCTACTCTCTACAAACTACCAAAAGATGACACATTCAAACCAAATTTTCTTTGCACTTCTTTTATCATTTGTTTCGTCTATGCTTCTAAATAGTTGTGTTGATGCTAGAGAAGCCAAAACAAGCTACATTTCAGCGGGACTAATTGGAAACAACAATAATGATATCAATCATGCTATAGGCAAGAAGAGCACTAGTTCCCGTATTATTATTGGTGATGTTCGATGCTTAGTTTTTAGAATATGTGACCATAGCCATGATTGAATTATATAACATTTACTTTTAAACTCATGAGTGGAGAAACCAATATATAATTTGCATTCTAGAAGATAGAAAGCAAATTATTATATTTTATAGATTTAATTTTTTTAACCATACAATTATTTTAATAATATAAATGTTTCGTATATAGCTATTGTGATTTTGTAACTGGAATTAATCGACAACCATGCTATTTTTTCAAAAATAGAAATTGGATACTTCTACACACTAAATGTCTCATGATAAACCATTCATATCTAAATTGAATAAGGCAACTAATTGCCACATTATTTCTTAGTTTTCTAAATATTTGTAAAAAAAATAAATTTGAAGAAATATTTATATAATATGACTCATAAAACAAAAATAGTAAGGGATTTAGGTGGCATGAACTGATGAAAAAAAGACATAAGATAATATTGTAAGTTTTGAATGTAAATATTCCCAATAAAGTGAGTTTCTTCCTTTCTAACCATTTTAGATTTAAACTTACTATTCACTATCTTCTTTCCAAAAATGACTTACTTTCTACAATATATATGTTAAAGTTTTCAAGAGATTTGCCCTACAAATCTTAACTATTTTTGAATAAGTAGATCAAAACATGTATTTAGAAATATGTCAACCAGAATTAATTGGGCCTCAAAATTTATTAATTTATTCTAAATTTATTATGTAAATGTAATAAAGTAACAATAATTACTTTCTTTGTTACTTTGAGTTACTTAAATACAAAATAAAAAACGATCTTTTTTTGTCAATGAAAATAATTTTTATTTATCCACCAGGTTTTTGCAATTTGCATACATGAAGATACTCAAAATAGAACCAGAGAGTGCATACTACTCTCATTTGTAGTGAAAAACTTCTAGTTCAAATCTCTATTCATCTCATTATAATTATCTGTGAATACATGGTTTAGGGCAATTATACAAACATCAATTTTAAGGACCCGATTAGTGCCTCACGATCTGTAGCTTTTCCTACAAAATGTCTTTGAATTCTTTCATTTTAGATGGAATATTGTGACACCCTTGATTTCACACAAGGCTGCAGTCCAAGTTGAAACCAAGAAGGTCAAACCTGCCTTGCACCCAAACCATGCAAAAATACGTTTCACCATCACAATAATATATCTCTAGTAAAATCAAATAACAAGTGTTGGTACTAAATAGGCAAATAAAGATAATGATGCAATGAACATGATAAAGGATATAGATAGCCAAATAATCATGCTTTAACTGAATAAAATGATTATCTAAAATAAGTATGAAATATCTTAATACATAGAGTCAAATGAAATAGTACTGAGGTGCTGAGCCTTTACGAAATGAAATACAACTCTAAATTATTCGCGGGAAAAATTGTTGTTTTCATTGAAGTCATTGCTTTCTCAAGTAACAGTTTTTCTGTTACAAAAGATCCGGTCTTTTTATAAGATCCGGTTACAACAAAATCAAAGAAAAAAAAAGAAGATTACAACTTTCATTCTTTTTGGAACAAATCGCAAGATCCTGTTTTGCGGTCTCTTGCTTGTGTGGGTTCTTCGCCTGCGCCGGGGTTAATCCGTGGACCACCGCGCGATCTTGATCTGGTCAGATCTACACGGTATGATGGGTGTTATTTCACGAAGGAAAATAACAGCCGGGGGTACTATTTCACCAAGGAAATAATAGCCCTAAGTAATCGAAATCGACCAAGCGAAATCGATACTCTTCTCGGGATCAAAAATCAAGTTTTGATCCGGAGGATGACCGTGTAGATCTCAGATCTGATCTCTCTCGAACTCCTGCCTTGTTTGACATGGATGATCACCAAGAACCAGATCTAGAATGTCCAAGTCTTCAAAGCTCTAAGATTCCGAGGTTGAGTTCTCAATCCAGCAGAGTTTCGCCTCAAAAAATCCAACCTCCCCAACAATGAGCCACCAAGCCTATTTATAGGCATTTAGAACCAGATCTAGGATCAGATCTGGGCCCAGATCTGGGCTTAGCCTAGGTGGCTCGGCCACCGAGTCACCAAGAGGTGGCTCGGCCATGGCCGAGCCACCCCTAGGTGGCTCGGTGAGCTACCTGAGTGGCTCAGTTTTTGGCCGAGCCCTCCAGGTGTTTGCCGTTTTGTCTCGGCCACCGAGCCACCAGGAGGTGGCTCGGCCATGGCCGAGCCACCCCTAGGTGGCTCGGTGAGCTACCTGAGTGGCTCAGTTTTTGGCCGAGCCCTCCAGGTGTTTGCCGTTTTGTCGTTTTCTGGTTTCGCGGTTTATCTGAACTATGATCTGCTGATCTGGACTCTGATTTGGCAGTCTGGATCCTGATTTGGCAGTAAATCCGCTTTGGTGTTTAACCTCGTCGCCTCGTTAATCTGCTTCGTCGCATGTCACTTGACTCAGATGTTGTAGTCTAACAATCATGCTTGGATATATCGCCCGATGGTTCGTTGGTTTGTCGAATCATCGTGTCGAGCTGTGTTAAGGGACCTATAAGCAGTTTTATACGCCTACAGATACCCCCTCCAAAGTGTTTCAGCCTCATTCTTTTATAGAAGAGTCTGGAATACTTTGGATATGATTGTCCTAACCTTCAATCGGTGTCACGGGACTTTGGAATGGCTTCTATTCTTGATTCTTTCAATCCTCCAGGGTATTCGGTGCTTTGTCGAATGTCTGCAAGGTTTCCTGTACTGCATTTATTGTCTGACCATTTGTTGGAATTTTTAACTTGAAGTCAATTCCTGATTTTCTGATCTTTAGCTCATGCTTGTTGTTTCAACATAGAACTGACCATCGATTGTTGGCTATGAGTCTTCATTCGCAACATGTTGTCCGGCGTATGACACAGTTTATACTCGTACGTCTACTGGAGTTCTGAGAAGCAGTTTATACTCTTATACTTTTCGGAGTGTTGTTGAGTTATCCTTAAGAATATACTCTTATACTTTTCGGAGTGTTGTTGAGTTATCCTTAAGAATATTTTTTAGAAAAATACTCTCCAGAAACTTCTCAACAAAAATAGGGAATAGTTTATACTCGTATACCTTATTGGAGTACTAAGAAGCAGTTTATACTCGTATATGTTCGCGGGAAAAATCGTAGCTTTCTTTATTGAATTCATTGTGCTCTTTGGCAACTGTTAGCTTGATTCCACACACGAGTGGATGTATTCCATTGCTTGCGTGCGGTTCGTTAACCTCGTCGCCTCGTTAATCCACTTCGTTGCGTGTCACTTGGCTTCGGCGTTGTGGACTGACGCTCGTGTTTGGATATGTCGCCCGATGGTTCGTTGGTTTGTTGAATCACCGTGCCGCCTCGTTTTTTTATAGAAGAGTCTGGAATGCTTTGGATATGACTGCCCCAACCTTCAATCGGTATGACGGGACTTCGGAATGGCTTCTGTTCTTGATTCCTTCAATCCTTCAGGCTATTCGGTGCTTTGTCGAATGTCTGTAAGGGTTCCGGTGCTGCATTTATTGTCTGACCATTGTTGGAACTTTGAACTTAAAGTCGATTCCTGATTTTCTGATCTTTAGCTCGTGTTTGTTGGTTCAACATAGAACTGACCCTCGATTGTTGGCGTTGAGTCATATTGGAGTATTGATTCTTTCGTTGCAACGCATTAATCGGCGTTGACCTAGGGTTATGCGTTGACCGGCGTTGACCCTAGGGTTTCGAACGTCGTACGTTGACTTCTTGATCGCAACACGTTGATCGGCGTTGACCTAGGGTTATGCGTTGACCGGCGTTGACCCTAGGATTTCGATCGTCGTACGTTGACTTTTTGATCACAACGCGTTGACTGGTGTTGACCTAGGGTTACGCGTTGACCGGCGTTGACCCTAGGGTTTCAAACGTCCTACGTTGACTTTCATTGCCACACGTTAACCTTGGCGTTGACCTAGGGTTACGCGTTGACCGGCGTTGACCCTAGGGTTTCGAACGTCGTAGGATGCTCAAGTCACGAGACCAACTCATAAAGTTGATGCGTCAATGACTCGTATTTATAGAATTTTTGACAAATTCTCAGCCATCAACGGGTTTGATAAGCCTTTACCGACTACCGTTTGAGTCGGGCTAGCATGCAGATTGTCTAAATCCGTTCCGCATGTGACGTTGTGCTAAAAGAGTTAACCCTTTTAGTGCTACGATATTGAATACGTAGACTTCGTCTTTCTCTTGTGAAAAGACTAAACAACAACGTGTATCAGACGTTGACTTAGGATTTTTGGCAAATCCTAAGCCCTCAATGGATTTGACATGCTTTTAACGATTACCGTTTGAATCGGGCTTACATGCAGATTGTTTTAAGTCCGTTCCGCATGTGACATTATGCTAAAGGAATGAACTTCCTTAGACTTGATGCTACGACTTCGAATACGTGGACTTCGCCATTGTTACAGGAATAGGCTACCCGGCAACGTGTATTAGACGCTGACTTATCCCTACTTAGGCTTCAGGATAGAATACCCCAGAATCGAACTCTGGTGTCTTCTTCTTCGGAGAAAGACTAAACCGGCAGCGCGTGTTAGGCACAGAGTTATCCCTACTTAGGCTTCGGGATAGAATACCCCAGAATCGAACTCTGGTGTCTTTTTCTATGGAAAAAGGCTAAACCGGCGACGCGTGTTAGGCGTCGGCATATCCCTTCTTAGGATTCAGGATGAAATTCCCCATGCGTGTAAGGCATGGATTTTGGTGTTATTAATAACGACCTGCCACAATGTTGAATATATGGACAGGTGTTCTTTTTAACGGTTAAGAACTAACCGGCAGCGTGGGTTAAGCGCAGACTTATCCTTGCTTATGTTTCAGGATAGAATACCCCAGAATCGAACTCTGGTGTCTTTTCTTCGGAGAAAGACTAAACCTGCAGCGCGTGTTAGGCGCAGACTTATCTCTGCTTAGGATTCGGGATAAAGTTCCTCGTACCTGTGAGGTACAGATTTTGGGAGTTGAATAAGGTGGTGTCTTCTCTTGGGGTAAAGACGAACCCGAAATGGGAGAGGAAGAATTTTATATTCTATCTCCCGACACTGAGGAAGAAGAATTTTATATTCTATCTTCAGCTGGAAAGGAGACTCGAGGTGGGATCTCCACCCCCAGAATCCGGAAAGGTGAAACTAAGAGTGGGATCTCCACTCCGAGAATCGAAAAGATTCAGATAACCCTAACTGTCGGAAGGTTTGAATACCGAACTAAAGATGAATTTCTCATTTATCGAGAGTGAATTGTTGTTTTGGTCCTAACTGTAGGAAGGTTTGACCAAGCAGGAGTTTGAGATGACCCTAACCGTAGGAAGGTTTGATAGTTTGAGATGACCCTAACCGTAGGAAGGTTTGATCACTCGATTTGAAAGTGGACCTCTCGTTCATTGGAGGAATCGAGAGGGGATTTTGATTGTGGTCCTAACAGTAGGAAGGTTTGACCGAACGGACAGGGAGTAGAATACAAGTAGCAGTAGAAATACTGGTTTCTACTGGCCACTCGATGAAGGGTTTTGACGTTAAGTAATCAGGACTTAACACGTCAAGCTTTAGAAATTGCCATGAATTGGCGGACAAAAAATTTAGTGGACCCACCATCAATTGACTTGATCAGTGGGGGATTTTTGTGAGGAAAGATTAATCTGTCAAAAGGATCGAATCTCGTCTCAACAAGATAACTCATGCGAATTAGTGAATTTGATAACAATAATGGAAAATATTCCGACATTTAGAGTTTAAATGTGGATGTTTTACTTATCACTTTTATAGTGATTAGGTTACCCCTAAGAATATCACCCGTGGTATTCTTTCGGGAACTTCCCGATACATGAATAATCCACCCCCAGCTTCCCTTGTGGAACTGGGTCCGACATTGTACTCAGTTACATGACCGGGTTATCCTTAAGAATACAAAAAATTCTCCAGGAACATCCCGTGAAAGAAATGAAACAGTTTACACTCATATACATGTTGGAGTATCAGGGAGCAGTTTAACCTCTTGTACCGGTCGGAGGATTGAGAAGCAGTTTATACTCTTATACTTGTCGGAGTCTTGGAAGAAGCAGTTTATACTCTTATACTTGTCGGAGTGTAGAAAGGAGCAGTTTAACCTCATGCACCTGTTGGAGGATTGAGAAACAGTTTATACTCGTATACTCTTTGGAGTCTTGCCGTTCTCATTTGGCTTATTTTAGCGTTATGACGCCGGCTTCGACCAAGGTCTGAATACTATTCTTGAGAGTAAAGCAATCCTTGGTGGGATGAAGGACCCTCCTGTGGTATGCACAGTACTTTGGATCCGTCGTGTTGTCAGCTTCCTCCTGATTTGTGACAGGTGGTAGCTTGATCTTGTTATTTTCAAGGAGGGATTCGAAGATGGCTGGAACGTCTTCGTCCTTGAAAGAGTATTCTTTTTGGAGTCTCGGACTCAAAGTCTTTTGCTGCCTTCGGGATTGCTGTTGTGACGTTTGATTAGCACTACCAGTAGCTGCAGGTGCTTTGCCCTTACCACGAGAGGCAAAGTTTAAGTTCAGAGGATTAGCCGTCAGTAGGTTCCTCTTGGCCTTCTTCCTTCGGAGGAAGCGTTTAGCTTGTTCACCGTGTACCTTCAAGTCTTTCCAAGTGTTAGACGGTGCCGTTCCCATTGCCTCCAACACGTCCAATGCGAGGTTGTCGTGGCAAGTCTGGAGAATAAACTCCTCAGTGATCGGGTCCCGACAGTTCATCGCCTTGTTCCGGAACCTTTTTACGAAGGTGTCAACCAATTCTCCGTCTTTTTGTTTCTCATCATGCTTCCGAGCTTGAGACGGCGATACCAATCGAAGGTGGCTCCACGAAGAGCGCCAACGAAGGACCATACCATTAGAGGCTCATTACCAGAGATAACCCCCAGGTGCGATTTGAAGTAAATCAAATGCTGAGCGGGTGAACCCTTCCCATCAAACGGCGTGAAGTTGATTAGACTGAACTTCGCCGGATAAGGGATTGATTCCCATTCTCTTGGGTAGGGACAAGGAATGCCCGTCTTCTTCATCTCTTGAGCAGAAATTTCACCTGTGTTTTTGCTAGCATTCTCGTTACCACCCCCTGCATTGACGGGAGGATTATTGGCGTTATGGGTTTCATTCGCACCTGTGTCCTCATCTTCCAGATTAACCTGGTTACGACGACTTGGCTCGCCTTGTTGGTTCGTCAATACTTGGATTTGTTGGTCATGCATTACTCTCATGTTCTGCATGGCCATCTGCATTTCGAATCTGAAGCTCTCCTGTTGTTTAGCCATGGCTTCTTCGAGCATCTTGGCCACTTGTTCCGCACTTATCATAAATGATTCGCGGGGTTGTCCTTCACTCGATACTGTATTATCTGATGTGACAGCAGAGCAGGCATCCGATTCTTCATCTTCTGAAGGTAATCTTGTCCGAATCCTACCATAAGTTCCTCGTATGATAGCTCCAGACTGCAGACGGGTTACACGTCGGGGTATTTCCAGAATTGACTCAGGACTATCCCGCGTCGATGTCCTTTTGCTTGTCATATTGGTGGTGACCCTCGGGAATTCTCCGTCTTCAACTACCGTTCTTCTTTGTTAGAAACGCCTAGTCGTTGGTTTTGGCGTTTCGGTACTAAGCCTTTCGAAGACCGAAACTCTTTCGGGGACCGTCTTGATGCAGTTGCACTCAGACAATACTGCCCGAATGAGTTTGGAACAGGGGCATTGGGTCTCTAGTCCTCGATGACTCCTTTTCCTGGTTTTACTCGTACCCGCAGCACGATAGTACAACTCGTCTGCTTGACAGTCGGAATAACCTATCGTGTGTGGGCTCGACTTCTCAGGTATAACGTTATCATCATCAGACGATAATGTTTCCATCTGAGGATGAACTATCTTCTTTAGGTTTTCAAAAGTCACGCGCCTTGAAACATGCCTTTGCGGGCGTGAGTTCTCAGCAGGCTCCTGGACTTCGATGCGCAAATTGGTGCGCGCAGCTGCCTTGAGCTCCTTGTCATGTTGGAGGTGACAGCGACCCCCAGCATGTTGAGTCATTCGGGGCTTCTTCATCGGGCCCAAACGACCTTGAATAGGAGCTTTGCATCTCTCATCGTGAATTAGACCAAGGCGCTCTAAAATTGGCTTCTTTCTTCGGGATGATTCTGCATGATCTCCCGGAGTAGCTATGGGAATTCTCGGCGACTTAGCTTGGTTCGCCGGAGGTTGAACTTTGGTTGGAGGCTGCAAAGGTTTCTCCTTAGCCTGAATCGCCGCTTCAGACTTTGACCTCCAGGCTTGGCGGGTTGGTGGCGGCTTCTTCGCCACCTCTTTCTGCAATCTCCTGCGAGCTTCCTGGACTTGAGCCCGCGCTTGCGCTGACAGTGCGTGGCACTTGCGAATGCGCTCTTTGAGTGTCGAATGATTCCGTCTGACACGGACTCATTCGTTCGTTGGCGGCTTAGAAGAGCTGCCATTCATCGGTGGGTGAGGCTGTTTGCCTCTCCTGTTCTTCAGATCCGCGTTGTAGCGGATTCCATCCGTGGACTCCATTGCTTTCGCGAGTTGCCGCGCCAAGCGTTGACGTCGCCTCTGGAGGGCTCTCTTCGAGAGAGTCACAACGCCCTCAATGGTGGAGGCGTCGGTGAGAACAAGGTTGACCTGGTTGGAGGTCGGCGGAACTTTACCCGACGCAACTTTGATGTCAATTGGGGTGAGAGCTTTGTTGGCGTTTTGTACTTCTTCGTACCAACGAACTTTTCTCCTGGAGGAGAGCTTCTTGGACTTGCGGGGGGAAGTGGATCCAGACGAGGATGAAAGATACTCCTCGAACTTAGCCTGGTCGAATTCATACTCAACCTCCTCCTCGACCGGGATTGAAATCCGCGGCTGCGATGCGACGATCTCGGTAGAGAGATCGTTGGCTCCCACTGTGGTCGCCAGATTGTTCGCGGGAAAAATCGTAGCTTTCTTCATTGAATTCATTGTGCTCTTTGGCAACTGTTAGCTTGATTCCGCACGCGAGTGGATGTATTCCATTGCTTGCGTGCGGTTTGTTAACCTCGTCACCTCTTTAATCCGCTTCGTTGCGTGTCACTTGGCTTCGGCGTTGTGGACTGATGCTCGTGTTTGGATATGTCGCCCAATGGTTCGTTGGTTTGTTGAATCACCGTGCTGAGCTGTGTTAAGGGACCTATAAGCAGTTTTATACGCCTACAGTATACTTTTCAGAGTATTGTTGAGTTATCCTTAAGAATATTTTTAGAAAAATATTCTCCAGAAATTTCTCAACAAAATAGGGAATAGTTTATACTCATATGCCTTATTGGAGTAGAGAGGCTAACACATCCGTAGGAGGTAACTCATTTCCATTGGTCGTAATCTATTTATTCTTCTTTCGCATTTATATTTTCTTGTGTCAGATTTTCCGACCGATGATTTCGACGAGGAAGGTTTGCTTGTGGACACTCCTATGCTCCACTTCATGTATGGCTCTCCTCAGATTGATGACCAATTGCCTGAAGATATGTTTCCTGAGTCTACACTCCCCAAGAATCCCGAGGATGGTCCTTTTGAAGGTGCGTGCCTCTTCTCAGGTTAATTATAGGACTAGCCATTTTTTTTGACTAATGCAGCTATAATGTGATGAATTTGAGAATTCCGTTTTGTTTTTGACAGAAGCTTTTGTCGAGACTGATCCTGTTGAGCCGGCTATGAGACCAACTACATCAGCTGATACATTAACAGCGATCACACCTCCACTACCCCCAGTGACTCAAGGGGAAAAAGGTATAAATTAAGCAACTGAGAAATGTCATTTATTTCCTCATCAAGGCTTTTGACCGATTTCCCCCTTTTTGTGTAGGGCTTTCTTCTCGGCTTTATGTCCTCGTGAATGAGTTGTTATCAGACAACGATCCTGAGAAGATCGTCATCTGTATAGAAGTCCATTCCTTCTTCTCCTTCGTGAATACTATGATTGGCAAGCTCTTCCACGGCGGACTTTTTCTTTACCAATTTAAGCCTTTCCTTGATCCCAGAATAAATTCAATAAGGGATGCAGGATATCCGGATCTGGCGAGGGCTATGATTGATGAGCTTGATTGCTTGGAGCACGAGCTTCAGATGTTACGTGAGCTCCAGGATGCAGGTGCCTCTTCATTCATTGATGCCAATTTGGATACTCGCTTACAGACATGGCGCGATACTCGAGTTTTGGCTAAGCTGGAGATTCAGGTGCAGCGAGATCGGGTAGACCGAGTTGAGGCCAACCTTGCTATTAGATCCTCTTCACTTGACGATCTTGACCTTTCTATTGCCTCTTGCGAGACCAAGATAGAATAGTTCAGAAGAGGACTTCGTGAAGAAGAGGAGACTTTGAGTATCCTTCGGATGACGAAGGTACAGGATCAGCAAGCCCACACTATCTTATCTGAGGAGTTGAAATCTTTGAAGCAGAAGCTGGTCAAGACGGAGGAGATTGCTGTGAAGACTTTAGCCACTACTGAAGAATCCATCAGAGCTGAATTGCAGGATGAGCTTAGGCATGCTTATGACGAGAAGCTGTCTAAGTTTAGTCCGCAGATTCTTAGCCATGGGCTTGATGTATGATTTGATTTACTGAATATTTTGACTTTTGATCCTCTTAGTGGAAATGGTTTTATCTTTATCTTTATTGTGATTCCTCATTCTGTTTGGAATGATTGACCATAATACTCACAGGATTTTTAGCAAACCCTCAGCCCTCAACGGATTTGATTAGCTTTTACCGATTACCGTTTGAATCGGGCTAGCATGCGGATTGTCTAAATTCGTTCCGCATGTAACGTTGTGCTAAGAGAGTGAATTCTCTGAGACTTTGTGCTATGATGTTGAATACATAGGCTTTACCATTTGTTACGGGAATAGGCTACCCGGCGATACGTGTTAGGTGTTGACTTTAGGATTTTTGGCTAACCCCCAGCCTTCAACGGATTTGATTAGCCTTTACCGACTACCATTTGAGTCGGGCTAGTATACGGATTGTCTAAATCCATTCCGCATGTGACGTTAAGCTAAAAGAGTTAACCCTATTAGTGCTACGATATTGAATACGTAGACTTCGTCTTTCTCCTGTGAAAAGACTAAACAGCAACGTGTATCAGACGTTGACTTAAGATTTTTGGTAAATCCTCAGCCCTCAACGGATTTGACGCGCTCTTACCGATTACCGTTTGAATCGGGCTTACATGCGGATTGTTTTAAGTCCGTTCCGCATGTGACGTTGTGCTAAAGGATTGAATTCCCTTAGACTTGATGCTACGATATTGAATACGTAGACTTTGTCTTTGTCACAAGAATAGACTACCCGGCAACGCATGTTAGACGCTGACTTATCCTTAATTAGGATTCAGGATGAAAGTCCCCATGCGTGTAAGGCATGGATTTTGGTGTTATTAATAACAACCTGCCATAATGTTGAATATGTGGACGGGTGTTCTTTTCAACGGTTAAGAACTAACAGGCAGCGCGGGTTAGGCGCAGACTTATCCCTGCTTAGGTTTTAGGATAGAATACCCCAGAATCGAACTCTGGTGTCTTTTTCTATGGAGAAAGACTAAACCGGCAGCGCGTGTTAGGTGCAGACTTATCCCTGCTTAGGATTCGGGATAAACTTCCTCGTGCGTATGACGCACGGATTCTAGAAGTTTGAAAAAGTGGCGTCTTCTCTTGGGACAAAGATGAACCCGATACGGGAGAGGAAGAATTTTATATTCTATCTCCCAAAGCTAAAGAGGGAGAATTTTATATTCTATCTCCAGTTGGAAAGGAGACTCGAGATGGGATCTCCACCCCCAGAATCCTGAAAGGTGAAACTAAGAGTGGGATCTCCACTCCGAGTATCGAAAAGATTCGGGTAACCCTAACTGTCAGAAGGTTTGATTACCGAACTAAAGATGAATTTCTCATTTATCGAGAATGAATTGTGATTTTGGTCCTAACTGTAGGAAGGTTTGACCAAGCGGGAGTTTGAGATGACCCTAACTGTAGGAAGGTTTGATCATTCGATTTGAAAGTGGACCTCGCGTTCATTGGAGGAATCGAAAGGGGATTTTGGTTTTGGCCCTAACTTTTATAGGTTTGACCTGAAAGCAAAGGGAGTAAAATACAAGTAGCAGTAGAAATACTGGTTTGTACTAGCCACTCGATGGTGGATTTTGATGTTAAGTGATCGGGACTTAACATGTCAAGCTTTGAAAATTGCCATGAATTGGCGGATAGAAATTTTAGTGGACCCACCGTCAATTGACTTGATCAGTGGGGGATTTTGTGTTTATCACTTTGTTTGTAATGATCGGGTTATCCCTAAGAAAATTACATGTAGTATTTTTTCGGGAACTTCTTGGTATATGAATCATCCACCCCCAGCTTCTTCGTGAAACTGGGTTTATCATTGCATTTGGTTACATGATCGGGTTATCCTTAAGAATATCACATATAAAAATTCTCCAGGAACTTCCCGTGAATGAAACAGTTTAGACTCATATACATGTTGGAGTATCAGGGAGCAGTTTAACCTCTTATACCGGTCGGAGGATTGAGAAGCAGTTTATACTCTTATACTTGTCGGAGTTTTAAGAAGCAGTTTATACTCTTATACTTGTCGGAGTCTTGCCGTTCTCAACTAGCTTACCCTAGCGTTATGACGCCGGATTAAACCAAGGTCTGGATGCTATTCTTTAAAGTAAAACAGGCCTTGGTGGGATGAAGGATCCTTTTATGGTACGCGCAGTACTTCGGATCCGCAGTATCATCAGCTTCCTCCTAATTTGTGATCGGTGGTAGCTTGATCTTGTTATTTTCAAGGAGGGATTCGAAGATGGCTGGAACATCTTCGTCCTTGAAGGAGTACTCTTTTTGGAGCCTCTCACGAAGTCTTTTGCTATCTTTGGGATCGCTATTGCGACGTCTGATTAACAGCTGCTGCAGGTGCCTTGCCCTTACCACGAGAGGCGAAGTTTGAGTTGAGCGGATTAACTGTCGGTCGGCTCCTCTTGGCCTTCTTCCTTCGGAGGAAGCGTTCGGCTTGTTCACCGCGCACCTTCAAGTCTTTCCAAGTGTTGGACGGTGCTGTCCCCATTGCTTCTAACACGTCCAATGCGAGGTTGTTGTGGAAAGTCTGGAGAATGAACTCCTCAGTGATCGGGTCCCGACAGTTCATCGCCTTGTTCCGGAACCTTTTGACGAAGGTATCAACTAATTTCCCGTCTTTCTGTTTCTAGTCAAGCAACGACCCGATGGATATCTCGGTGTCGTCGTCAAAGAAGTTGGTGAGGAATTTAGTCTCCATGTCATCACAGCTATTCACACTTCCTGTCTTGAGGCGGCGATACCAATCGAAGGTGGCTCTACGAAGAGTGCCAACGAAGGACCGTACCATTAGAGGCTCATTACCAGAGATAACCCCTAGGTGTGATTTGAAGTAAATCAAATGTTGAGTGGGTGAACCCTTCCCATCAAACGGCGTGAAGTTAATTAGATTGAACTTCGCCGGATACGGGATTGATTCCCATTCTCTTGGGTATGGACAAGGAATGTCCGTCTTCTTCATCTCTTGAGCGGAAATCAACGTATTGATTTTACACTTGAGGTTTTTAATCTTCAAACTTTCACCCGTATTTTCGTTAGCATTCTCGTTACCACACCCTGCATTGACGGGAGGAATATTGGCATTATGAACTTCATCCGCATGTGTGTCCTCATCTTCCTGATTAACCTGGTTACGACGACTTGGTTCACCTTGCTGGTTTGTCAGTGCTTGGATTTGTCGGTCATGCATTTCTCTCATATTCTGCATGGCCATCTGCATTTCGAACCTGAAGCTCTCCTGTTGTTTAGCCATGGCTTCTTCGAGCATCTTGGCCACTTGTTCCGCGCTTACCATAAATGACTCACGGGGTTGTCTCTCGCTGGATACTGTATTATCTGATGCGACCGCAGAGCAGCCATCCGATTCTTCATCTTCTGAAGGTAATCTTGTCCGAATCCTACCATATGTGGCTCGTATGATGGCTCCAGACTATAGACGGGTTACACGCCGGGGTATTTCCGGAATCGACTCGGGATTATCCTATGTCGATGTCCTTTTGCTGGTCATATTAGTGGTAACCCTTGGGAATTCTCCATCTTCAACTACCGTTCTTCTTTGTCGGAAACGCCTAGGCCTTGGTTTTGGCATTTCGGTACTGAGTCTTTCGAAAACCGAAATCCTTTCGGGGACTGTCTTGATGCAGTTGCACTCAGACAATACTGCCCGAATGAGTTTAGAACAGGGGCATTGAGTTTCTAGTTCTCGAGGACTCCTTTTCCTAGTTTTACTCGTACCCCCAACACGATAATATAACTCGTCGGCTTGAAGGTCGGAATAACCTATCGTGTATTGGCACGACTTCTCAGGTATAACGTTATCGTCATCAGACGACAATGTTTCCTTCTGAGGGCGAACTGCCTTCTTTGGGCTTTCAAGAGTCACGCGCCTCGAAACATGCCTTTTTGGGTGTGAGTTCTCAGCGGGCTCCTGGACTTCAATGCGCAAATTAGTGCGCATGGCTGCCATGAACTCCTTGTCATGTTGAGGGTGACGGCGACTCCCAGCATGTTGAGTCGTTCGGGGCTTCTTTATCGAGCCCAAACGTTCTTGAACTGGAGCTTTGCATCGCTCATCGGGAAGTGGTCCGAGCCGCTCCAAAACTGACCTCCTTCTTCGGGATGGTCTTGCGGGATCTCTCGGAGCAGTTATGGGAATTATCGGCGATTTAGGTTGGTTCGCCAGAGGTTGAACTTTTGTTGAAGGCTGCAATGATTGTTCCTTAGCCTGAATCGCCGCTTCAGACTTCGGCCTCCATACTTGGCGGATTGGTGGCGGCTTCTTGGCCACTTCCTTCTGCAGTCTTCTGCGGGCTTCTTGGACCAAAGCCCGTGCCTGCGCTGACAGTGCGCGGCGCTTGCGAATGCGCTCCTCAAGTGTTGAACGATTCCGTTTGACACGGATCCATTCATTCGTTGGCGGCTTGGAGGAGCTACCGTTCATTGTTTGTTGAGGCTGTTTGCCTCTCTTGTTCTTCAGATCCGCGTTATAGCGGATTCCGTCAGTTGACTCTATTGCCTTTGCAAGTTGCCGCACCAGGTGTTGACGTCGCCTCTGGCGGGCTCTCTTTATGAGAGTCACCACGCCCTCAGCGGTGGAGGAATTGGTGAGAACGGATTTGACCTGGTTAGAGGTCGGCAGAGCTTTACCCGACGTGACTTTGGTGTCAATTGGGGTGAGATCTTCGTTGGCATTCTGGACTTCTTCGTACCAATGGACTTTTCTCCTGGAGGAGAACTTTTTGGACTTGCAGGGGGAGGTGGATCCGGACGAGGATGACAGATACTCCTCGAACTTTTGTTTGTCGAATTCATACTCAACCTCCTCCTCGACCGTGATCACAATCCGCGGCTGTGACGTATCGATCTCGGTAGCGAGATCGGTTGCTCCCACTATGGTCGCCAGATTGTTCGCGGGAAAAATTGTTGTTTTCATTGAAGTCATTGCTTTCTCATGTAACATTTTTTCGGTTACAAAAGATCCGGTTTTTTTATAAGATCCGGTTACAACAAAATCAAAGAAAAAGAAGAAGATTACAACTTTCCTTCTTTTCGGAACAAATCGTAAGATCCTGTTTTGCGGTCTCTTGCTTGTGTGGGTTCTTCGCCTACGTCGGGGTTAATCCTTGGACCACCACGCGATCTTGATCTGGTCGGATCTACACGGTATGACGGGTGTTATTTCATGAAGGAAAATAACAGTCAGGGGTACTATTTCACCAAAGAAATAATAGCCCTAAGTAATCGAAATCGACCAAGCGAAATCGATACTCTTCTCGGGATCAAAAACCAAGTTTTGATCCGGAGGATGACCGTGTAGATCTCAGATCTGATCTCTCTCGAACTCCTTCCTTGTTTGACGTGGATGATCGCCAAGAACCAGATCTAGAATGTCCAAGTCTTCAAAGCTCTAAGATTCTGAGGTTGAGTTCTCAATCCAGCAGAGTTTCACCTGAAAAAAATCCAACCTCCCCAACAATGAGCCACCAAGCCTATTTATAGGAATTTAGAACCAGATCTGGGCTCAGATCTGGGCCCAGATCTGGGCTTGGCCCAGGTGGCTCGGCCACCTAGGTGGCTCGGCCACCGAGCCCCCTCTAGGTGGCTCGGGTTTGGCCGAGCCATACCTCCTGGTGGCTCGGCCATGGCCGAGCCACCCCTAGGTGGCTCGGTGAGCCCCCTAGGTGGCTCGGTGAGCCACCTAGGTGGCTCGGCTTTGGCCGAGCCACCTGAGTGGCTCGGTTTTTGGCCGAGCCCTCCAGGTGTTTGCCGTTTTATCGTTTTCCGATTTCACGGTTTATCCGAACTCTGATTTACTGATCTGAACTCTGATTTGACAGTCCGGATCCTTATTTGGCAGTAAATCCGCTTCGGTGTTTATCCTCGTCGCCTCGTTAATCTGCTTCGTCGCATGTCACTTGACTCAGATGTTATGGTCTAACGATCATGCTTGGATATATCGCCCGATAGTTCGTTGGTTTGTCTAATCATCGTGTCGAGCTGTGTTAAGGGATCTATAAGCAGTTTTATACGCCTACATAAATATCTAGAAAATAAATAATAACTACTGTGGAGCATAAATAAATGCTAAATAAATAATGATCGAATCTAATCTGCATCTCCATTAACCTGTCACTCTCCATGCACCTGACTCGCTGCCTGAAAGGAGGGCAAACAATATGCGTCAAAGCACTAGCGAGATTATCTCCACTGCTCCAAGATGGAGGGGGTTTGAAGTACATAAGAAAACACAAGTTAGTACATATAATATAGACATATAAAACACTATTCTAGACTAAACGGAAATTGATATTTAGAAATCCACAATACAAGAATTAGTACGTCAAGCAAAATAATCTAAAGAAGAAAACCCTCATTTATATACTATGTCTCAAATTATGAATCGCTAAATACCAACTCTAAATCCTATGAATAAAATAGTACATAAAACAAGTACAACTCCAAACCGTAATAATACAAGTCACGTAGGGAAAAAGGAAGCTCGCATGAAATGTGTCATGTAATACAACCTCAATATCATACCCTACTTTAAGGTAACTAACATGGGAGCATGAATGCAAACTGTATAATTCTCTATCAGGAATATTATAATACACATGGGTGAAGTCTACCACGGTCTCATTGCAGTATACTAACTAACACTCCCTAAGTGTACTCCCCAGCGATTTTGTTACGGAGTACAAACTATCCCACTCAGTAATGATGCACAATGGAGTGTAGTCTACAGCGGTCTCATTGCAACATACCAACTAAACACGCTGAGTGTAGTCTACACAGTCTCATTACGATATACCAACTAATGTACTTAGGCATCCGACTATTATAAAATGCAATAATATGTGTCGCTATCTTTTATGACAAATCTCAGGAGTATATGTTACTTACCTCTATCGCTCATGCGAATGCAACCCCAAAACGTATACTTCATTGTCCAAATATGTATCTCGATGTGCGTACCCAAACTTCATATTTATGATCAACTCAAGTGTTAACAAAAACAAACGCAGCATAACACAGATCAAACGACCGAAAATAACTCTTCGGTCAACTAAAATGCGTGCACAAATATGCACATGCAAATTAATGTGGATCCATCGACCGACTCCTTTACTTCGGTCGACCGACCAGAGCATAAATAGAATACATGTTTTAGTTTTTGGTTTTTGATTTACATTATAATAAATTACTATTTTTGCATGAATACACATAAAATAACTCTTATGTAATATGATTAGAGTTTAGTTATCTACGTAAAACACAATTTTTATATCTAGTTGAATTACATAAACCCTAACATGTTTATTTTTATAAAAAACATCATGAAAACCAATCAATCTCAATGAGAACTCATGATAAATTTATTTTAGATCCTAAATCTAAATTAGAGAATTTGTTTATGCCTTTTTAAATCTTAAAGATTGAATCTTTGTATCATATAGCTTAAAAGACCAATAGTTATACCTGAACTAGATTTTAAGGTCAAATAACAACAAAATAAAACTAATTTAAATGAATTAAAAATCGGGATGTGATTGGAGGAGATGAAACTCACCTCATAACTTGTGATGAAATCCCAAACATGTGAGAAAGCATATCCTCATT
Source organism: Asparagus officinalis (assembly GCF_001876935.1). Lineage (NCBI taxonomy): Eukaryota > Viridiplantae > Streptophyta > Magnoliopsida > Asparagales > Asparagaceae > Asparagus > Asparagus officinalis. The sequence continues at coordinate 29,500,007 of NC_033796.1, forward strand.
TGCCCAACGCTGACGATCTCGCCCTCTTCTAGGTATTTTGCATCACAAAGCTCTCAAATAGTCAAACCCAAAACATGATGTAAAAGAGAATATTTCATGTAATATATCCATATAGATATAGGAAAACCCAAAACAAACCAAACAGACCCGAATCCAAATCGGACTGGAAAAAATAGTCTTCATTATTTTGCATGTAACGTTTTCATCCGACCTCTGAATGAGGTGATTTAAGATCTGTTGGAATGCTATTGAAGAGACATACAACATTTATTTTTTGAGCTATTTAAGATTTAAATTACATCAATGTATAATGTATATATACTATTAATTGGTCTCAAATCAACTACTATTATGCTCATTCTTCATTAAATGATATTTATCATACTATAACTCATTTAATACTATTTACCATATTATTTTTTAAAAAGAAATTTATGAGGTTTTATATTCATCCCTCTACAAAAGAATTTTGTTCTAGAAATTCTTCAAACGTATCTTTAGAGTTTAATAATACGAGAAAAGCACGTTGAGGGAATAATCCAGATAAGAAAACTCTTACATACACATCTCGTATCATTATAGGCAGTGAAAATTGCCTAAGTCTGAAAGCTAAACAGAGCTCACCCGTAGAGCTTAACTTTTGGTCATTAAGCTCGCCCAAAGGGCTCAATTCCACTTCATAGTTTAGCTCGCAAAGCCCGACTCCTCTTATTTTGAGCTCGCCCACAGTGCTTGTCCTCACCTGTTCTTTGAGCTCACTTGCAGTGCTCAATCCTCTTCTTATTAAGCTCGCGTGCATGGTTCAATCCAAACTATTCACCAAGATGGCAAGCTCGCCTGAACATTCAAGCGGCTTTCAAGCTCGATTGCTCGCTTATCGGTCTTTCCCAAACAGTGTGAGCGATTGCCTGCTTGTGGCACTGGGCCCACCCACTATCCACATTCTAATGAAGCATAGCCCTCATCACCCCTAGGTGGTCACATCCCATAGCTATGGGAGGACATAGTGCTCTTCACCCCTATTAGTGGTCACATCCCACAAATCAGGGGATGACCCATGTCATCCCCTGCTTATTTATAGCACCCCTTTGCCAATAAGAAAGGGGTTCAGAAAAAGGGTTTGGTTAGAGAAAAGGTCGAGAAGGCTTGGTCCAGTTGGGAGATTGAGCTTGATACCCTCAAGGCTCTTCACGTAGAAGGATCTATCTCTCTCCTACTCCCTCATTGGCTTTCTTGGTAGGACATTCCAAGCTATAAGCTTGGATTGTTGAAGTAGACTCATTTGAACTATCAGATTTGAGGCTCCTAAGCTCTTTGCAAATCCTTGTATCGCAGCTCGCCCTAGGCTCTAGCCTTGGCACTCATCAAGATAAGGGATATTTCAAATTCAACTGCCCCGGAGTTTCTACTACATACTGAAGCTCAACCGCAACATCGATCGTATCATCCAGGGAAGCAAACTTGACACAAGCATTGAAGGAGGCATCCTATCGCTACCGATGAACCTATGTTAAACAAGGAGGGCCTTCCCTCCGCTTCTATTATAAACTTTGGATTTAATTTGAATTATAACAAACACTCAGTCAATACAAATCTCCATTGAGAGCTAGATTTTACGTCGTACACAAGATGGCGACCACAGTAGGAGGAACTATTTTTTCAACCGAAATGGTGGTGACCCAGTATGACGACATTGCAAAAGGGACGGCCATGAAGTCCCTAGCGATTGAGTTCGACCAAGCTAAGTACAAGGAGTACTTATTTTCTTCTTCCTTTGGCGGTAAAACTTCACGCTAATACCACCGAGTGGTGCATGTGGCCCAGCCCCAAGCGGTCGAGGTGACCGTGCCCAAGAGCTCTGCCAGAGCAACAGTAGAGGGTTCTACTTCCGCCGAAATGGTTAAGGCCAAGCCAAGGACCAAGAACAAAATCCAAGTGGCTGCTCGTTGGGTCGCCAAGGAATCCACGCAGAGCACCATGCAAGAGGAGATAATCGTTCATCTCGGCATGGACCACACCTTCACTGTGAACCTGGACCCTCCTCTCTCCAAGAGAGCCCAACGACGACGACGATAAGCCCTCACCCGCTAAAAAGCCCAAGCCTTCATGTCCTATGATTGCCTGAATTACTATTCAGGACCGAAGAGAACCAAGCTGAAATATAGAGCTCCTAACTTTTGACAGACTACGTCGATCAGGCGAGCCTCACTCTCGTGACCAAATGTCCAAAGTTGGAGAGCTGGGCGAACCCCGTTCCTACCACAAAGTACCACATATGGGCGAACTTAGCAAGATAGGCAAGCCCTCCAAATCAGGTGGACTTCGCTCTTCAAGTCGTAACCTCAGATCAGCCGAGCCACCTAATTCAGGTAAGCTCCATGATTTAGGCGAGCCACGTCCCTAAGAAAGTGAGCTCCACACATCAGGCGAGCTTCACCTTACAAGCAAAAACAACCATTCAGGTGGACCTCTGTAGGCTCGCCTAAAGACAAGCCTTTACCAAAACAAGTGAGCGTACCTCGCCTGAATGAACAAGCAACAAGAGCTTGCCAGCTGTCTGAAGCTCGATAAAACACGGGACCTCGCCTGCCAAGGTGAGGTCGCCTAAATACCACACTTTGGGAATTTTCCAAATGTTCCCAATCAAGTTCTTTTGGACCTTCTGCACACGGTTGCATGCTTGATCCTTCTGATGTTGGGGCTTGTCACCACCAACCTATGGGGGATCTCCGAAACCATCTGAATCGCAAGCGTGCTATTAATGAGGCAAATCCTCAATGCCATTACAAAAGACTCATTTAGGCTGTATTTGTTGATTGTCAGTGTACCAGTACAATAAGGCCATCGGTATTCGAGAAGCTTGCCTAACAGTCTCCAAAATCAAGGCCGCCCTGTCAAAGACGTAACCTTCACAGAAAGCGAGCTTTCAACGATTTAGAACTCCCGACGACAACAAGTAACATGATAGGTAAGGCCAAGTATTCAGAGTCATCAGACCCGGAGTATACCCCATGGTTCAGATGGCCACCTGTTGAAAGAGAGGGTGTCTACCTACGCACCTACCTTCACACGGGAGTAGTCATCCCATTTGACTATGCCTGCTTATTTCCCATCTACGACAATGATGATGAGGTCTGCTTTGCTGCGGCGACATCCTAAACTTTGAGCTCAGCTTATGGCAAGCACGTAAAAGTTCACCTGGCAGAGGTTTCTAAGGAAGTTGCCAGGAGAATTGAAGAGCAACAAGCTACAATGGCCAGACAACAGGCAACCATCGACTCCATGAAGGAAATGATGGAGCGACTCCTAAGGAAGAAGAGGAATTCTCGAAGGCGGTGAAGGGCCTCTAAGAAATGAGAACCTACTCCCCCAAACACAACTAAGGAGAAACACAATTTTCTTTGCACTTCTTTTATCATTTGTTTCGTCTATGCTTCTAAATAGTTGTGTTGATGCTAGAGAAGCCAAAACTAGCTACATTTCAGCGGGACCAATTGGAAACAACAATAATGATATCAATCATGCTATAGACGAGAAGAACACTAGTTCCCGTACTATTATCGGTGAAGTTCGATGCTTAGTACTTATAATATGCGACCATAGCCATGATTGAATTGTATAACATTTGCATTTAAACTCATGAGTGGAGAAACCAAGATATAATTTGCATTCTAGAAGATAGAAAATAAATTATTATATTTTATAGATTTAATTTTTTTAACCATACAAATATTTTAATAATATAGATGTTTTATATACAGCTATTGTGATTTTGTAACTGGAATTAATCGACGACCATGCTATTTTTATAAAAAGAGAAATTGGATACTTCTACACACTAAATGTCTCATGATAAACCATTCATATCTAAATTGAATAAAGCAACTAATTGCCACATTATTTCTCAGTTTTCTAAATATATGTAAAAAACCTAAATTTGAAGAAAAAGTTATATAATATCAATCATATAACAAAAATAGTAAGGGATGTAGGTGGCATGAACTGATGAAAAAAAGACATAAGATAATATTGTAAGTTTTGAATGTAAATATTCCGAATAAAGTGAGTTTCTTCCTTTCTAACCATTTTAGATTTAGACTTACTATTCACTTTCTTCTTTCCAAAAATGACTTACTTACTACAATATATATGTTAAAGTTTTCAAGAGATTAGCCCTACAAATCTTAACTATTTTTGAATAAGTACGTCAAAACATGTATATAGAAATATGTCAACCAGAATTAATTGGACCTCAAAATTTTCAATTTAGTCTAAATTTATTATGTAAATGTAGCAAAGTAACAATAATTACTTCCTTTGTTGCTTGGAGTTATTTAAATACAAAATAAAGAACGATCTTTTTTTGTGAATGAAAATAATGTTTATTTATCCACTAGGTTTTTGCAATTAGCGTACATCAACATACTCACTATAGAACCTGAGAGTGCATACTACTCTCATTTGTAGTGAATAACTTCTAGTATAAATCTATATTCATCTCATTATAATTATCTAGGATTACTGGTTTAGGGAAATTGTACAAACATCAATTTTATGGACCAAATTAGTGCCTCACGATCTGTAGCTTTTCCTACAAAATGTCCGTGAATTCTTTCCTATTAGATGGAATATTATGACACCCCTGATTTCACACAAGGTTGCAGTCCAAGGTCAAACCAAGAAGGTCAAACCTGCCTTGCACCCAAACTGTGCAAAAACACGTTTCACCATCATAATAATATCTCTCTAATGGAATCAAACAATAGGTGTTGGTATAAAACAGGTAAAGAAAGAAAATAATGCAATGAACATGATAAAGGACAGGGATAGCCAAATAATCATGTTTTAATTGAATAAATGATATTCTAAAATAAATATGAAATATCTCAATACGTAGAATCAAATGAAATAGTACTAATGCGTTCAGACTTTACAAAATGAAACACAACTCTAAATATCTGGAAAATAAATCGTAACTAATGTTGAGCATAAATAACTACTAAATATATAATGGTGAAAGCTAATCCGCATCTCCATCTACCTGCGACTCTCCATGCACCTGACTCACTGCCTGAAAGGAGGGGAAACAATGTGCATTAAAGCACTAGCGAGGTCATCTCCACTAGCCCCAGGGGAGGGGGGTTATGAGTACATAAGAAAACACAAGTTAGTACATATAATATAGACATATAAAACATCTATCCTAGACTAAGTGGAAATTTATATTTAGAAATCCACAATACGAGAATTAGTAGGTCAAGCAAAATAATTCAAATAAGGAAACCCTCATGTATATACTATGTCTCAAATTATGAATCGAAAAATACCAACTCTAAATCCTATGAATAAAACAGTACATAAAACAAATACAACTCCAAACCACATAAATACAAGTCACATACGAAAAAAGGAAGCTCGCATGAAATATGTCATGTAATACAACCTCAATATCATACCCTACTCTTAGGTAACTAATATGGGAGCATGAATGCTAACTGTATAATTCTCTATCAGGAATATTATAATGCACATGGGTGAAGTCTACCACTATCTCACTGCAGTATACCAACTAACACTCTCTAAATGTACTCTCCAGCGGTCTCGTTGCGGAGTGCCAACTATCCCATTCAGTAATGATGCACAACGGAGTGTAGTCTGCTATTATCTCATTGCAACACACCAACTAATCACCCTTAGTGTAGTCTACTATGATCTCATTGCGATATACCAACTAACGCACTTAGGTATCCGACTATCATGAAATGCAATAATATGTGTCGCTATCTTTTATGACAAATCTCGGGAATATATGTTACTCGCCTCTATCGCTCTTGCGAATGCAACCCCAAAATGTATACTTCAGTGTCAAAACTTGTATCTCGATGTGCATACCCAAACTTCGTATTCACGATCAACTCACGTGTCAAGAAAAATATACACAGTGCAACACAGATCAGTCGACCGAAAATAATTCTTCGGTCAACTAAAATGTGTGTACGAATATGCACAGGTAAATTAATAGGGATCCATTGGCCGACTCCTTCACTTCGGTCGACTGACCCGAGTACAAGCAAAATACATGTTTTAGTTATTGGTTAATGCAATTAATTACTAGTTTTGCATGAAGACACATTGTAATAATCCAATTTTTCTTATACTAATCAATTATATAGGAGGCACATCTGTTTTTGAATTGAAAAAAAAATTAAACAAAACTATGTAAGGCCCATGAGTGTTTTGAAGGCCCAACTCTATCTTTTCCTTTGATTTTTGTTTCTTCTTTCACGTGAAAGAATTTGAGGGGAAGATATTTTTTTGAAAATAATCTCCCCACTAAGTCAAATATCTCCCTAAAATCCCTCTCCCTAATTATCTCCCACAAATCACTCACTTTGTCCCCAAATTTTCTTTTTATTATCTCCCACAAATCACTCACTTTGTCCCCTAATTTCTTTTTATTCTCTCCCACAAATCACTCACTTTGTTCCCTAATTATTTTTCTCCCTCTTTAAACCCCCTTCCACAATTTTCTCACGGAAAAAAAATTTTTATTGAGAGGGCTCACGAGAATAAGAAAAAGAAGAAGAGGGAAGGAGACGAAATTTGGATTTTTCTTTTGGGGTCCATAGTCTTTTCTTCGACAAATTGGCGCATTCTTTTCCTCAAATATTATTACTTTTAGATTATAATTTTTTTGATTTTTTTTCATGCAAATATTTTTTTCACTCAATTATATATATATTTTTCTATGAATTTTAATATGTCTAAGTTATCAACATGCTGTAAGAATACATAATTTAGTTTGAATGGAATTTGTTGTAATTAGTTTGATGGCATGAGCTGTAAATAAATTGATGGTATGAGCTGTAAATTAGTTTGATGGCATGAGATGTAAATAAATAAAACTTATGAGTACAGAACTGGTCATTGATATAGAGTTTAGATTTTCTGAATCATATATGACAGAGAAATTTAAATGGTTGTAGTGGTTAGTTGCCTTGGACAATGAGACAAGGGTCTCTGGTTCGAATCCTACTATAGGAGTCTTCATGTTTTTGTAAATTAAAGTGTTTTGGGTCATTTTAACTTGTACCTGACCCAGTTGGGTCTACAACTCTTCAAACCCAATTTCAGACCCGTTATCATATTTCAGACCCGTTTAGGTTTTTTCTCATAAAACAATAATCGGTTTTTGCACTTTTCTAAGGCCAAATAATAATCAGTTTGGCCGCTTTGACACTAAATAATTATGCTAATTACTTATTTTCTTTTTGTTAAAGTTAATGAGGATATTGTTTGATTTCTTAATGCTTATTGGATTACTGGATGCTATGTTTAATCACCTAGTGACATTTGATAAGGTTGACTGTGCATGAAGACGACATCCGTCAAGAACTATGATTTATAAATGTGTTATCATAGCATGGCTATACCCTCGACATCGATATCCCGATGTGAGGTGTTTTCCTTGATTATTACTATTATTACTATAGCATCGACTAGATGATGCACCCCTTTTGATTAGACATGTTGCGGGTCACAGTTATTTCATAGTTTTACAGAAGTCGTTCCACGATAACTCTATGGTTAGTGCATAACATTTTATGCACAGTCACTAAAAATTTAATCGACAGCATGGGGTTTATAAAGGGGAATTAGACGGAGAATATAACATGTATATAAACGGGCCTATGCGCATCCTAATATCTTGAGTTATATATATATATACATGGGGCCAAAGGGCCAATACTTGACTTGAAGCCGTGTTCCCGGGACGGTTTACGGGAAACCGATTTATATACATGAAAATATTCTTCTCTAATTCAAATAACTTTTAAATAATAACAAATCTACTTGTGTGTTTGATAATAGACATTGTTTGATCTCTATGGTTTGTAAATTTCTTTTATCACTGCTTATTTATAATTTATTTTTCCTTTATATGCCATTTACACTTACACGTGCACTATTCCTTCTTTTACATGCTTCAAAGTCGAATCCGCCCGCAAACCTCAAGGCTGTCAGTACAGCTGGGTATCCGCTACCCCACGTGCCGGGGCAGGCTTTCCCATCCCTCTCGACCTGAGAGGAGAGAGAGCACAGTACTCCAGGCCCGTCGAGTGGCCGATTATAGTACGAGTGATCGAACAGGTGTCGGATCCACCTGAACACTCATAAATGCGGTTCACCTCACCAGTCCGAGTCGGGAGCCGAAGCCGCCAGCGCTCGGCAAGGTGGCCAGGCCCACTCGAGTACTGTGCACCTACTTCCCCATCTCCCCTGACCGGAAAGGAGAAGGCACAGTGCTCCAAGCACGTCGAATGGCCACTCATAGTACGAATAAGCGGACAGACGCCAAATCAACCTGCGAGCTCATAAATGCGGTTCATCAATGCTGGTCAAATCCACTCGAATAGTGGGCGGCCGTTGCCTTACGTACGAAGATGGGTCTTCCCATTCTACGTGACAGCACGTAAAACACAACCCCTCGAATGACCATTCATGGTACAGAGAGGCGGCAAGACATCTTCCAACAGAACATGGTCATATCCCGTGATTCAAGGAGTATCTATGCCATCTCTCCATCCTTTAAGAACTTCTTCCAGCCAAGAGGTTCAGGGGAGGAAAAAAGGTCGACGAACTTTGAATCAAAGAAGTTCAAGGTCGAGCTTTCGTTAAGAAAGTTCAAGAGTCCAGCTGAGGTTCCAAGTGAGCTCTTGTTGAGAAGTTCAGCGGTTCAACAGCTATCCAGCGACCAGCTCGCGGCTTAAATCAGTTAACTGAATCACTAGCTCTCAACTCTCAAAAGAGTCGACGACAAGCTTCTTACACGTTCTGTGTACCGAAGCGCCATCTCCCCGTTCAAGGCCTCGATCGCCGCCGAACTCGGAGACTCGAACTCCATCGACCTGAGCCTCTACTGAGTACTAAGACTCTCCAGCAACATCATTCGAATCGTCCAAGGGAAGCAGACTCGACACAAGCATCGAGCGAAGCATCCTGTAGCCACCTAAAGTCCCCACACTAAACAAAGAGGGCATTCCCTCTGCTTCTGTTGTAAACATTTGATGATTAGTTTGTAATAAGCTTTCTTATCAATACAAACGAAACTCCTTATTTTCAGGAAATCAAATTTACACCCTACAATACATGAAAATATTCTTCTCTAATTCAAATAACTTTTAAAATAATAATAAATCTACTTGTGTGTTTGATAATAGACATTGTTCGATCTCTATGGTTTGTAAATTTCTTTTATCACTGCTTATTTATAATTTATTTTTCCTTTATATGCCATTTACACTTACACGTGCACTATTCCTTCATTTTACATGATTGTTGGGAGTTTCCTGACTCCCCTAGGGCTTGTATGCCCCAGATTCGGGAATTGTTCTTTCTTCGCAGGACCGAGAGTATTTTGAGGAGCAGGCTCAGCTGCAGTGATCACCGTTCCTTCTATCAGTTCTCCAGTTCAGTTGTTTTAGGTAGTTATTTGGTTTAGGTTTTTCTTTAGCCCCAGTTGGCTCGCCAAACTATGGAAATTTTTTTGATATTTCTTTATCTATACATTTCTTTTTTATTATCTTGGTTACATGCTCTTTAGTATAGTTTTTTGGCTTTATCTGTATATAGGATGATATAGAGGCGTGAATGCGACCGTATGGTTGTATTGCCGACCGAGTCACGCTCTGAACTATTACATTTTGGAACCGGGGTGTGACACACATAAAATAACTCTTATTTAATATGACTATGGTTAAGTAATCTACGTAAAACAAAATTATTATATCTAGTTGAATTATACAAACCCTAATATGTTCATGTTTCATTAAAAACATCATGAAAACAAATAAATCTCAATGAGAACTCAAGATAAATTTATTTAAGATCTAAAATCTAAATTAGAAAATTTGTTTATGCCTTTTTAAATATTAAAGCTTGAATCTTTGTATCATATAGGTTAAAAGAACAATAGTTATGCTTAAACTATATTTTAAGGCCAAATAAAAACCAAATAAAGCTCAATTAAATCCATTAAAAATGGGGATGCGATTGGAGGAGATGAAACTCACCTCAAAACTCATGATGAACTCCTAAACATGTGAGAAAACAGATCCTCCTTTACCAAACATTAACGATCTCGCCCTCTTCTGGGTATTTTGCTTCACAAAGCTCTCAAAATTTATCAAAAAGTGCTCTAGGGTTTTTGAGGGGAGAGGGTGGCTGCTAGGATTAGAAAATATGATGTAAAAGAGAATATTTCATGTAATATATCCATATATATAGGCAAACTCAAAACAAGCCAAACAGACCCGAATCCAAATCGGACTGGGAAAATAGTCTTCGGTATTTTGTCTGTAATGTTTTTGTCTGAATGGGGTGATTTAAGATGCATTGGAAAGCTATTGAAAAGGCATACAACATTTATCTTTTGAGCTATTTCAGATTTAGATTACATTAGTGTATAATGTATATATACTATTAGTTGGTCTCAAATCAATTACTATCATTCTTCCTTAAATGATTTTTATTATAATATAACTCATGTAATACTATTTACCATAGTATTTTAAAAAAAATTATTGTGTTTTATATTCATCCCCCTTAAAAAATTTTGTTCTCGAAATTCAGCAAACGTATCTTTAGAGTTTCATTATACGAGAAAAGCACGTTGACGGAATAATCCAACCAAGGAAACCTATATATACACATCTCGTATCATTAATCACAAGATATGAATCACAAGTAATATTTACACTTAACAATCTAGAATGTAAAAACTCCCACTTAACCCCTAATTAAACAAAACTAGTACATCGGGCAAAAAATCAAAACAAAGAACCCCTCATATATATAACATATGTTCCGAATGATCAGGAGCTAAGCGTTAATACCTCCATTCCGGCGTTAAATGTAAATGTGGCTATATAGATAATGTGAACACAAATAAATCATAGTTTATATTTTATCTGCTCAAATAGGTGTGGGTAATTGCGATGCATATCCTCCTCGCGCTCCTAAGAAATTCCTCAGCTCCCTTTCGGTTCCACTGTACTTTCACTAAAGGTGGTCAAATCAGCTAGAATCCCTAAGTCTAAGGCGTCAATCACTTTCTACTACTTATCGTCGTGCAAATTCTTCTTTACCATCGATACATGGAAAACATTGTGTATATTTGTCATCGATGCTAGAAGATCTAGTCAATATGAAACGGCTTCAACACGCTCAATGACCCTAAATGGTCCAATGTATCTCAGGGTAAGCTTTTCTCGCCTACGAAAACGCTATACACCCTTCATAGGGGACACCTTCAACAAAACAAAATCCCCAACCTGGAACTCTAATGGTTGTCGCCACTAATATGTGTAACTCTTTTACTGAGTCTGTGCAGCAAAAATACATTCCTGAATCAACACTACTTTCTCCATAGTATGTCTTACATGCTCAAGCCAAAGTAGTAAGCTATCCACCAGCTCTGCCTAACAAATTGGGGATCCATAAGGCCTCCCATACAATTATTAGTATGATATGCCGTAGAGACCAATCATAAAGATAATTGTGTTTAATTTATGTTTATACAACTTCTATGAATAATCTCTTATTCAGTCCCTTGAATAAATCACTTATTATGGATCATTAAGTATGTGACTTGAACGTGAAACTCTATAATTAGATTGTGATGTTATTCTAAATTGTCCTTGTCTTTTGTCATTGGTTGGGACACTAATGATTTTATAGGCAATATGTGGATTGATTGATGATCATGTTTTGCGGATCATGGATATGAGATATCAAGTCAATCACATGGGTATATGTTGGTGAACATGATACTGGACTGATCCGTAATGAAACACTGCATGGATTATATATGTCATTAGTAGGTTTCATACAATGGTTACGTTCGGTCTTTTGACCTGAGATTATCACGGTTTCCTACATGAGGATTGTATACTTTGATGTTACCAAATGTTTTCCCTAAACGGATAATAATAAAGGTCTCAGTCGGGTATGCTATGAATCATGAAGATGGATGTGAATGGTCAAGATGGAATTTGTCCCTCTCATATAAATGAGGATAAGATATCACTGGGCCCCTCGAAGAAGATAGACTGAGAAAGTGCATGGCCATGCCTGATGAGTTAAGAGTCAACTATTGATAAGTCAGTCTAACTTCAGGTGCGAGAAATTACAGGATGAACCTTATAAGGTTGACGCGCTTCCTGCCTTGAGTTCAATCAAGATATCTAGTGATGAAGAGACCGACATATGTCCATTGTGAACTAGGTTTCATCTGAGATGACCTTTACATGATTTGGGTAGTCATAATGTCCTGCTAGTGTCCACTTATGACTTGTGGGCCTAAAATTGTTTTTTGCTAAATGCCAACATCGTGTAAACCTATTGGGTCGCACACAAGAACATGTTGGAACGTTATTAAGAAATACCGAACAAATTCATATAGAGATATTATTAGATGTGAGGCTATCGGGTAATTAGATAAGGATTGATTTGATCAAATCTCGGTCAATCACGTTTGATCCGCAGATTGATTTGATCAAATCTCGGTCAATCACGTTTGATCCGCGGATTGATTTGATCAAATCTCTGTCGATCACGTTTGAAAGAAATACTGACCAAGTTCAATGAACCTATCTCCTGGCAATCAAATTGATATGATCAATTACGGTTTATAGATATAATTTGATTTGATCAGAATATATTCTAAGAAAATGTGTGATTGTCCCGATCTCTTTATTGTTTCAGAAACTACCTCACAGCCCTATAAAAAGGGGGCGTGGGATGGACCTTTGATCATCCAACCGAGCTTCTGAAATCGTTAGAGAGAGAGAAACACAAAAAAAGGCCGCTATTTTCAAAGTGCTAGCACACTGACGTGCAGAGTTCCAACAAGTTTGTGTGGATATTAGTAGAGGCGTCGCTACAATTCCAACAAGTTTGTGCTAGCACACTGACGTGCAGAGTTCTAACAAGTTTGTGTGGATATTAGTAGAGGCGTCGACACAATCATCTACGGAACTCCATGCAATCGAATTATCTCTCGGATAAAAATCTTCGCATAAGTCTCTGCCGTGTAGGTCATCTTCACTAAAAAAAAATAGTTGACTTTGTAAATCAATCAACTATCACCCAAATATAATCATTCTCCTTACTAGACCTTGGCAATCCTACAATAAAATCCATCTAGATATCTCCTCACTTTCATTCTGGACTAGTTAAAGGCTGTAGGGTTCTTGCGTGTCTTTGATGTTCTTTCTTCACTTGCTGATAGGTAAAGAACATAGCCACATACTCCGAGATATCCCTACGCATGTGCACCACCAAAAAATCCTCTTCAGGTCCTTGTATATTATAGTTATGCCTGGATGTACTTTGTAATTAGTTTTCATTAAACCAACAAATAAAAGCTTTTGGACCTTTGAATTAAAACAATGGTTTATTTCACATTACCCCTTCAACTTTGGGTGGTTTTTGACATAATCACACTAAACTATATTTATCTAACTTAACCCCCTACTTTGAAGTAACTCGTAAAGCAACCTTGAACTTTGAACTTTTCTTAACGAGTTCCCCTATAGTTACTATGAAAATAAATAAAATTTATTCGAGATAAGAAACCTACAATTTATGGCCAAAGAATTGATTCATATTTATGGATGGAATTATATTAGTCCTAGATGCATTTTGAAAATGGATATGAGAAAGACAAATGATTCTCTAAATTAGGAGTGCTTGAATAATCTGCCCTCATGCATGGATTTTCCTCATGGATCCAGAAAGTAGATAATAAAGTGTGTTGCTCCCATTTCTTTTTCCCTCTCTATAATAGTCAAGTGAGTCCTTTCTTTGGGGGCGCTAGGGGTTTGGGAGCGCTAGGGGATTAAGGCAAGGTGATTCTATCTCACCATATTTGTTTGCACTTGCCATGGAGTATCTCAGTAGAGGGTTTGCAGATTTAGGAGACATTAAATGATTATATTTTCATCCAAGGTGTGAAGGATTGAATCTTGGTTATATATGCTTTGTCGATAGCCTTATGCTATTTTGCAAAGTTGATCCCTTATATATTAAGCTTATTTGGGAAATGTTTATGTACTTCTTTATATAACTTCATTAAAAGACACAGTCTCATTGCGATATACCAACTAACGTACTTAGGCATTCGACTATCTTGAAATGCATTAATATGTGTCGCTATCTTTTATGACAAATCTCGGGAATATATGTGACTTACCTCTATCGCTCGTGTGAATGCAACCCCAAAACGTATACTTCAGTGTCCAAATATGTATCTCGATGTGCATACCCGAACTTCATTTTCATGATCAACTCACGTGTCAACAAAAACAAACACAGCGCAACACATATCAGTTGACCAAAAATAACTCTTCGGTCAACTAAAATGCGTGCACAAATATGCACATGCAAATTAATATGGATCCATCGACTGACCCCTTTACTTCGATCGACCGACTAGAGCACAAATAGAATACATGTTTCAGTTTTTGGTTTTTGATCTACAATATAATAAATTACTAATTTTGTATAAATACACATAAAATAATTCATATTTAATATGATTAGAGTTTAGTTATCTAAGTAAAACACAATTTTTATATCTAGTCGAATTATTTAAAACCTAACATGTTTATTTTTATCAAAAACATAATGAAAACCAACAAATCTCAATGAGAACTCATGATAAATTTATTTTACATCCTAAATCTAAATTAGAGAATTTGTTTATGCCTTTTTAAATCTTAAAGATTGAATCTTTGTATCATATAGCTTAAAAGAACAATAGTTATACTTGAACTAGATTTTAGGCCAAATAAAAACAAAATAAAACTCATTTAAATCAATTAAAAATGGGGATGTGATTGGAGGTGATGAATCTCACCTCATAACTCGTGATGAACTCCCAAACATGTGAGAAAACATATCCTCCTTTGCCCAACGCTGACAATCTCGCCCTTTTCTGGGTATTTTGCTTCACAAAGCTCTCAAATAGTCAAACCCAAAACATGATGTAAAAGTGAATATTTCATGTAATATATCCATATAAATGTAGGTAAACCCATAACAAACCACACAGACCCGAATCCAAATCAGACTGGGAAAATAGTCTTCGGTATTTTGCATGTAACGTTTTCATCCGACCTCAGAATAAGGTGATTTAAGATCCGTTAGAATGCTATTGAAGAGACATACAATATTTATATTTTGAGATATTTCATATTTAAATTACATCAATGTATAATGTATATATACTATTAATTGGTCTCAAATCAATTACTATCTTGCTGATTCTTCATTAAATGATATTTATCATAATATAAGTCATTTAATACTATTTACCATATTATTTTTTAAAAAGAAATTTATAAGTTTATGTTATTTACAAGAGATTTAATGCTATTTAACGAAATTTATAACTTCATTAAAAGAGATTTAACGCTATTTACAAGCAGCATGCACACGTGCGAAAAGAAGGTGATCTCTTTCCCCTTATGATTGCAGAATAGACTACAAAATATTCTTAAGACGAATACCAAAATGTTTAAGTTTATGTTTAGTAGGAAGCCTATTCAAGCTAGCAATCCAAAATATATAAATGGGTGATTTGGAATAGTAGATTTAGTCCATGCTAGTGAAGTCCATCTCTTTTTCTCTCCAACATTAAATTGTAATTTAAAAGATTTAGAAGTGCCAAATTCAGGCTTGCACCCTTTCTAAATGCAACTAGAGCTATTAATATCAATACATTTCAATGCCCCAACCCTTTAACTTTGAAAGTGTCCTGATTTACCATGAGAATATAGGCCAAAAAATCAGTTTGTTTTAAATAGAACACTTGTTTCAATTTCAATCGTAGATTATCATGCTTTAAAGTGCTTGCCCATATAAGTTTTAGCCTCAGCACAATATTAAAAAGTCTCATAGAGTGTAGACGAAGACCACCAGGACTTTTAGAATAATATATATTATTCTATGCAACTTTTGCTTTTTCGTGATTGTTTAACATACTAGACAATAGAAAGTCTCTGCTTATCTATTCTTCACGGATAATATAAAACTCTAGAAATTGTGCATACGATATAGGATAGATCTGATAATTTATGGTCTCCTTGGAAATGAGAGTAGCTTGGAAGTCTAGCAGTTAACCATCTTAATCATCCTCTCTCAAGCGCCCTAGATTGATAAGCTGATGAAGCCTTGGAAATAAAGAGGAGCACCAAGGAATCTCACAGGTAGATCTCCCTCAATGTACTTAAGATCTCATGCCTAATTTCATAGTTAGCACCACCAATATAGATTTCACTCATAGAAACATTGACTGCAAGACCTAAGACACTAAAGAAGTACATAAACATTTCTGAAATAAGCTTAATAGATCAGGGATCAACTTTGCGAAATAGCATAAGGCTATCGACAAAGCATAAATAACCGAGATTAATCCTTCACACTTTGGATGAAAACATAATCATTTAATGTCTCCTAAATCTGCAAACCCTCTAGTGAGAAACTCCATGGCAAGTGCAAACAAATATGGTGAGATAGAATCACCTTGCCTCAACCCCCTAGCACCCCCAAAGATAGGACTCACTTGCCTGTTCATAAAGAGGGAAAAAGAAACGGGAGTGACACACTTTATTATCAACTTTCTAAATCCGTGAGGAAAATCCATACATGAAATAGTAGATGTACTGTGAGGGAAAGCCATTGCCGTCAAGCTGAACCAAGCTCATTAGTTTGAACTTCGCGGGGTAAGGTACCTTGTCCCATTCTACTGGATATGGTCGGACCACCCCCAGCTCGTTCATGCTCTTTTGAAGCTTGAGAGCGTTAAGTTGACTCTGGAACTCGTCAAGCCTCTTGTCTTGGGAGTGCTACCAGCTTGCGACGCTATTCCTGACAACTTGGAGGAATAACTGATTGAATCCCGCAATTACCCCCCTCCTTAGTTGTGTTTGGGGGAATAGGTAATACGAGATGTGTATCATTGTAGGCAGTGAAAATTGCCGAAGTGTTAAAGCTCAACAGAGCTCGCCCGTAGAGCTCAACTTTTGGTTATTGAGCTCACACGAAGGGCTCAATTCCACTTCATGGTTGAACTCGCATAGCCTGACTCCTCTTATTTCGAGCTCGTCCGCAAGGCTTGTCCTCACCTGTTCTTTGAGCTCGCCTGTAGAGCTCAAACCTCTTCTTATTAAGCTCACCTGTACGGTTCAATCCCGCCTGTTCACCAAGATGGCAAGCTCCCTTGAACATTCAAGCGGCTTTCAAGCTCGATTGCTAGCTTATCAGTCTCGCCCAAACAGTGCGAGCGATTTCCTACTTGTGGGAGTGGGCCCACCCACTATCCACGTTCTAATGAAGCATAGCCCTCATCACCCCTAGGTGGTCACATCCCACAGCCAAGGAAGGGCATGGTGCTCCTCACCCCTATTAGTGGTCATATCCCACAGATCAGGGGATGGCCCATGTCATCCCCTGCGTATTTATAGCACCCCTTTGCCAATGAGAAAGGGGTTCGGTTAGACAAAAGGTCGAGAAGGCTTGGTCTAGTTAGGAGATTGAGCTTGACACCCTCAAGGATCTTCACGTAGAAGGCTCTATCTCTCTCCTACTCCCTCATTGGCTTACTTGGTAGGACATTCCAAGCTATAAGCTTGGATTGTTGAAGTAGACTCATCTAAACTATCAGATTCGAGGCTCCTATGCTCTTTACAAATCCTTGCATTACAGCTCGCCCTAGGCTCTAGCCTTGGCACTCATCAAGATCGGGTCTATTTTGCACTCAACCACCCTGGAGTTTTTACTACGTACAGAAGCTCAACAGTAACGTCGGTCGTATCGTCCAAGGAAGCAAACTTAATGCGAGCATTGAGGGAGGCATCCTATCGCTACCGACGAACCCACGTTAAACAAGGAGGGCCTTCCCTCCGATTTTGTTGTAAACTTTCGATTTCATTTGAATTGTAACAAACACATAGTCAATACAAATCTCTATTGAGAGCCAGATTTCACGTCATATAGAAGATGGCGACCACTTAAGGATAATGGAGGTCCTTTATATCTCTCTCTCCAATTCCTCATCACCATTCGTTGACCGAATTAAGGTGTTAGGCTTTGACATAGGAGATGTCGTGGAACCTGACAGAGGAGTATTATCATGTCCATTGCGGATATATAATTAATCATGCGACTCCAAGTTCGAGTGATAGAAATCACATTACTAGACTACATCCCAGTTCGATGTCATGAACTGCCACAGGGTGAATTGTTTGCGGTTGCCAACACTTTGAAGAACCGCCTCGCTAGGTTGGGATGAGAGACGTCTCCATAAAATCATCGATTTTATGTTTGGGTTCACTCCTCGAACAAGCTTTGGTGGAGTCGTGTGACCAATTATGTAATCAACTGATTGAGTGAGGTGCTGAAGGCCAGTGGTATATATGAGGCTGTTCGTGCCACGATGTATAGCTTGCAGATCGGTGGCTACCATTTCCTCATGTTATTGGAGCTTTACAATCATGATTCGAACACCTTCTTGACCAAACACGGAGAGCTAGGGTTATCTCTTCATGAGATGCAATCCGTGAGTTGATTCTGTTAACTCCCTCAGAGGTTAATGAGCTTATTAAGAACTTCATGAGATGCAATCCGTGAGTTGATTCTGTTAACTCCCTCAGAGGTTAATGAGCTTATTAAGAAGTCCAATGCTCAATCTTATACTACTGCTGGTGTTTAAGAAGTCCAATGCTCAATCTTATACTACTGCTGGTGTTGAGGGTAAGTTCCCTGGGGGAACAAAGTTCGAAACTTATCTATGGCAGGCGGTAAAGCCGATTTAGACGATGACTCTCTTAGCTGGATATCTTATACTTTGGCTGAAGAAATGCACGGTACCCTACCAGTCTAATGCTGTCTTGCTAATCAAAGAACATTATCTGACAGTTCAGCTTGAAGAAGAATTTGTCTCTTCTTCTGGCAGTGGTTGTCGATATTCATTGTGGACTTCGACATATGGTCAGTATTTTTACACAGAAAGATGATAAACTAATGACTCAGATCCCTTTTGCTAAGGTGGAGTTTCCCTATGCTTATCTGATAGCTTGGTTAGTTCTCCACTATTCAGACATGATGACAACATCGAGTGTTGTAGATTATTCCATTCCTTTTCTGCAATTGATGGAGAATGTCGGATGGAAAGGGAGGGGGGTTTTAATATAAAGAGGCGACTACGGGAACATAAGTGTTGGGTCTTCTCTACATAATTCCCACGATTTTCTGGTCAGTATGTGTGACGCCCCTATTTTCACACATGGCTATAGTCCAAAGTGAACTCAAAGATGTCAAACCTGTCATGCACCCACACTGTACATAAACACATTTCACCAATCACAGTGATATCCTCTAGTGGATTCAAATAAGGCAGTACAGGTACAAGCAGATATAAAAGAGATGATGACAAGAAATAAAACACAGAAATATTTGATAAATCTCCAAATAATCAGATCTCAACAAATATAAAAGAAGGCATGTCCAACCATCTGATACAAATAATCCAAAATCTCAACTACAAGGTCAACTGAAAAGTATATAAGCTCTCTCAGCTCTCAAAATAAAATGCAAATCTAAACATCAACTAGAAATAGAAACTAAATATCTGTGGAACAGAACTACTGTAAATATGTGACGGCGACTATGCTGAAAGTCCGTCAACCTGCGGCTCTCCAAAACTCTGCTCCGCTGCCTGAAAAGAAGTGAAAACCATAGCGTCAGAGCGCTAGCAAGATCATCTCCATCCGCCCGTAGGGAAGGGCTACTAAGAATGATGGAGGCTCTACCTATAAGTGCATAGTCTACCTAGATCATTTACCCTTTACTAAACTGGGGTTAATACTTAGAAACTCACAACACGAGACTGGTACGTCAAGCGAAATAATCCAAACAAGGAAACCCTCATGTATATACCATATGTCTCAAATTGTGAATCGCTAAATATTAACTCCAACTAAGAATAAATGAATACAAGAAAGACAATACAATAAATACCACATTATACATCTCCGAAAAAAATATCATATCAACTCATCATACTACCATTAGTGGGCAAAACTAATATAGATATACTATCTCGTGTAACTAAGCTGTGAAATACCTTCACATTGGATCATATCAATGATATCAAAATTCACCTACACTTAGATTATTTATCAAATCGTCATTCTATGGAATTCTTCAACTCATCGCACCCGTGTGAGGACCGGCAAAAAGATATGTAACCATGCGGACCGATAGTTAGGTATATCAACCTCTGCGTATTCCATGCGGACCGATAAAGGAGGGTAGTCCATCTGCGGTCTCATTGCAGGACCCGACTAAAGCACTCGGAGGTTATCCCATCCGTGATCTAATTGCGGGACCCGACTAGACCCACCCAATAGTTCATAAATATAATGTATATACTATAATAGCCATTACTCTTAACGATTGTAACGTATTTGGATACCCCAAACGATGAAATTGTACGTACTCAAACCCCAGTACGTGTACTTTCGGTCATGTACATGAATATATGCGCAACTCGTACTCTTGATTGTGATCAAACGAATGTGAAAAAAACATTATATGCAAAACAAAACAACATCACATCGGTCGACTAAAATATACCATCGCTCGACCGATGGTGTCGTGCACGAACGTGCACACGTAAAACAGCCTTGATCGATCAACTTATGATCTATCAGTCGTCCGACCCGAGAGGATCAAAATAAATCCGAATCATCTACTACTCACGATGGTAATCCTTAACAACCTACCGTACTTCAACAGAATGTACTAAGCCAAAAACAATGCTCGGAACATTTCTAGAGGTGTTTGGCTTGCTAAAAAAAATGCAACAAATGTAGCACCAATAGTAAAGTATACAAACTGCCTCCATTATGATATGCAAACAAAAATGAGAGAGGTTAAGTTCTAAATCTCAAACAAAATCATTTCTTTGCAGTTCATGCCAAAAGCAGCATACAACCAAATCTTTTTCATTTTAGGAAAAAGGATTGAAGCAATTTACATATGACATACTTTATAATTTGCATAGGATCCATAACTAAAAGTTTGTACTTTGAAGCAGGGAAATGAACCTATTTACAAATTACAACTTTAATAATTGTCGCATATATAATCTTTTTCTATAAACAGTGTGGCATTTTATTATTTCTAGTAAGAGGTGAGAAATCAGACAAATTGAGTGGATTTGAATAAAGAATTGAATCATAACCACAAGTCTCTAATGAACTCAGATGGATCAACTCCTATACTTCACATGATTCATATAATTAACAAGTTTCTGCGTAGAGATCCGTCATATTTTGTATCTCAACGTCATCCTAAAAAAAGGTGAATCTAAGACCATCCAAATTTGGTGTGCTTTATCTAATACATTTAGTCATTGTATCTAAAGCTTTACTCTTCAATTTAGGATTGAATTTGTCAAAATTCAAAATTTTAGGGGATGGGGTTGGAAGAAGATGAACTTGCCTTTACGAGAGCTTTTGATTCCCCAAACGATTGATTCGTACCAACTCCCTTCACAAAAGTCGTTGATCTCGTCTCCCTCTACAACTTTGCTTCACTAGGTTTCTTCAAATTCAAACAAATATTTTTTTAGGGTTTCTTTGAGAGGGGTGCGGCTGTCCCACGTAGAGAGAAAGAGAAGGGGAGAGAGAGAACTTAAATAGAAGAAAGAAATTCTCAAATTAGCCTAATAAAGGATTAATCTTGACTATCAACTCTTTGATCCGAGTCTGAACTGGATTGCTGAGATCCTCATGAATTCACATTAGAAACATGTTTATATGGGTATATATATATATATATATATATATATGTTTTACGGGGTTTTACAGTATGGTGATTCGTTGATTGATGAAGAGAGGCCGATGGCGGATCGGACTTGTCTAGACATTGGTTGCTTTAGCTGGGGAGTCAACATTAGGCCAGGCTATTTTATCTTCCGAGTGAGAGATCATTGCTATATAGTCATATTTGCCCTGTCAATTTGCCCACCAATTTGGATATGATCATCTTTATATTGGAAATCCGAACCGGTAGCTTCGAACCCACGGCGGGTTGGTTGATGGTGCCCAAGCATGGCTATGGAGCGTGATAGGTTGTACCGGTGCCAGATTCCATCTTCCAGGTACTGAACCTTGGTTGGAGCTAACATTTTTGTGTTGTAGATGACTATTGGCAGCTAATGAACTATTCAGGTGAAGCTGATGGCAGAATTGGAGGCCGAAGAAGCTACCCGGATTGCTACCCAGATAGTTCAAGAAACTGCTCAACAACAGGGACAACGGGGTAAAGAATCCACGATTCTTTCTGATAAAGGCAAACACATAGTGAGAAAGTAAGAGGAGCTCCTTCCTTCTAAAGAGGAGATTTCAGAGGAGGACATTGCAAGTGATGGAGACATGGAGATTAGCGAGGAGGAGTCAAATACCATCAGATTTCTTCTCAGATCTATTTAATCTGGCAATTATTGACCGGGTTTGATGATCTAAAGTGCCTAAACCATCGTCTACTCCAAAGAAGTCGAGGCTGCAAGTTTTATTCCTCCCACCTAACAAAATGTTAGTTGAAATTCTAGGTGAAATTTTGAGGAAAGAAGGAGGAGACATCCGTCGCATGCATTGAACCAGGTCCTTCTCTGTTGCTCAAATTTCATTACAAGTTGAGGCACATACTAAGCTCGGGCAGAAGAGATCCACTTCTCTTGAAGAAGCCTGACTTGTGAAGCGCAAAAAGACACCTCACAAATCATATGCTTATCCTAGTGCCTTTGAGGCAGGACTAGTCGTCGACATACCTATTAGAGGCGAAGGTGATTTTTTTCATCTTTACTTATCCATTAATTACTTCATTTGTTAATTCCTCAAACATAATCACACTCCACGTTCCCCAGGGGGTCGTGAGAAGTGGATTCTCATCCAGCCCTCTTTCTCTCGGTCTTGCTCCTACCGAAAGCTTGGGCCTTGTACACCAAATGCATGAGGCAATGAACAAAGAATCTATTCCTGTTGAAACTGGCGCAAGTGTTGATATTGGTGAGAGAACTACTATCGGGTCTAACCCAACCCTAATGATTTCAATTCCAGGTATATCTATTACCAGTTATACACTATTTAAGTGGCGATTACAGACATTGAACGATGCAGAATTCATAGCTCCATTGATTGTTTCTGTACTTCATGTTCTTTTAGGGAAATTAAAGGAAGCGAGCGCGATTGTTGGGGACACTGAAATTGACGAAGGTGAGTCCAATTCCCACTTACTGTAAATCTTGACTTTTCATTTCTTGTGTCCATTACTCGAATATTCTACAAATACTAGAATGGAAAGCTCAGTAGGAGGGGAAGCTTATCATGACAGTCATGTTGAAAGATTTGACGGGCCTGTATTAGAAACAAAAATGAGTTTCTCTGAGGCTGATCATGCGCTACTTGTTAACATGTTGGCGGAGCAAGCTAAACAGGAAGCCGCAAGACAAACTATTGAGGCTTGTTCTGTTGAAGGTATGAGCTTCCAACCCTTCATTATAGTTGTTTGGTTGTTGGTTTCCACTTAATCGTAGTTGGCTTTAACTATAGGACCAATCGTTGAGACTGATACATCTACTACCATTAGGGTATCCGATGAAATTAAGGGTCATACTTTCCTGTTGTTGGTAGGAACTCTTATCGAAGCTCAATCATTGATTCCCCAGGCTAAGCTCACCATTCCTTTAGAGTTGACGAACTCTTATCGAAGCTCAATCATTGATTCCCCAGGCTAAGCTCACCATTCCTTTAGAGTTGACGACCATAGTGACTACGGTGACTATGGGGCTTGATTCCCCAGGCTAAGCTCACCATTCCTTTAGAGTTGACGACCATAGTGACTACGGTGACTATGGGGCTAGTCCTGTCGAGCATGTCGTAAGACCAGCTGAAGAGATTACTACGTTAACGACTATCATGACCACAATAACTCCAATGATTCATGAAGTCGGGCATGCGAGACCGAGTGCGGAGCGTCAAATTGGAGAAACCTCAGTTGATATTGGTGAATTCTATTCCAACACCTATCTTAAAATTGTTTGGACCCATATTCCAAAATATTTACTCTTCTTTTCTTTATAAGGTTTTTAGCTCAGCTTTATGATCTTGTCAAAGCGCTGCTATCTAATAATGACCCCGATAAAATTTTACTCCACATGGAAGTTCGTTCCTTCTTCTCGTTTGTGAATGAGATAGTTGAAAATCTTCTCCATAATGGGCTTTCCATTGATCTCTTCAAGTCATATCTTGATCATCGAGTGACCTTCTTGAAGAGTCAAGGATATTCAAATTTGGTGGATGCTATTACTTCAGACTTGGATCGCCTCGAGCATGAGCTAGAAAATCTTAAGGAATTACATACTGCTGGTGTCTTTTCATACGTGGCTACTCGGATAGAAGCGCCGCTGCAAGCATGGTGTGAAGCTTAATCATCTGCGGATTCGAAAATTCGGGAAGAAGAGAGTCTTGTTGACCAAATGGAGACAACTTTTGCAGATAAGTCGGCAGCCCTTCACAACATCGATTCTTTTCTTGCATCAGGAGAAGCAATGATAGCGCGCCTTGAGCAGGAACTTAAAATAGTGAAGGATACTCAAGCTGCTTTGAAGATGACGTAGGTCCATGCAGAGGTGCTAGATAAGTGATGTTTAGGCAATTAGTACTCTCTAAAGAGAAGGTTGCCACAATGAGAGCAGGAGCCGTGAAGGTGTTGGTGACTGATGAAGGCGACCCTCCAGAGTGAGCTCGAGCAAACATATGCGGAGGAGTTGCCTAAGTTAGAACAACAAATCCGCAGTCACAAGCTTAATATAGACTGATTGCTTTCCTTGTATCCATGACTTTAATAATAAATGATATTTCCTTCTTACTCATCGTGTTTCCTTTATGATTTCTTATTTTGTCATAATGATCAATCATATTACTTATAAGATTTTTGGCAAACTCCCAGCCATCAACGAATTTGATGTACCTTTACCAATTACCATTTGAATCGGGCTAGTATGTGAATTGTCTAAGTCCGTTTCACATATAACGTTACGCTAAGAGAATAAACTCTCTTAGACTTAATGCTACGATACCGATTACGTAGACTCTGCTATTTTTGCGAGAATACACTACCCGGTAACACGTGTTAGGCATTGACTTATCCCTACTTAGGATTCGAGATAAAATTCACCACACGTGTGAGGCATGGATTTTGATGTTATTAATTGTGTCTTTCCTTAAGTCAAAGACGAGCCTGAGGCAGAAGAGGAAGAATTTTATATTCTATCTCCCAAATCCGTAACGGAAGAAGTTTATATTCTTTTTCCAAGTCTTCTTTTGGGGTAAAAATGAACCCGGGATTGAAGAGAAAGAATTTAATATTTTATTTCCCGAAGCTTGAAAGGAAGAATTTTATATTCTATTTCTAGTGCCAAAGAAAACTAGAAGTGGGATCTCCACTTCGAGAATTTAGGAAAGGTGAAACTAAGAGTGAGATCTCCACTCCGAGAATCAAAAAGACCTAGATAAACATAACTTTTATAGGATTGGTTACCTATTCTAAAAAGGAACTTTCTTGTTTATCGAAATGGAATCTAATTATGGTCCTAACCGTGGAAAAGTTTGACCAAGTGGGGATCATTGAGACGACGCTAAATTTTATAAGTTTGGTCAATCAATGTAGGTAGAGACCTTTCGTTTATCAAAAGGGAATTCGATTTTGAAAGTAGACCTCCCGTTCATAGAATGAATTAAGAGGGGACTTTCGCTATGGTCTTAACTGTAGGAAGGTTTGACCAAACAAGCATGGAGAGTGAGGTACAAATGACAATGAAAGTGTTGACTTGTACTAATCTGGAATGGGGTTTGAAGATTGCTGTAAATTAGCAAATTCAAAATTTTTTGGATGTAGCATTAAGATTGTTAATAGTGAGAGTGTTAAAAAATTCTGAACACAACAAGGTTACGAATAGATTTAATCAAAGATGATTTTGGTTGGCTCACCGCCAATTATTTGATCAGCGAGGGATTCTTTACCATAATCAAGAATGAATTATTCAGACAATTAGTTTTCATTCTGACTGATTAGCTGATTACAGGTTATCCTTAAGATTACCGTGTGAGGCAGTCTCTAGGAACTTCCCGTGAATTATTCCATTGCCAGGTTATCCTTAAAATACTATATGTAGTATTTTTTAGGAACTTCCCGTCGATCAGGTTATCCTGAACATACTAAGGATAGTAATTTTTCATGAACTTTCTATTGATTGGCATCATAAGTTTATTGCCATCTTGGATAATCAGGCGATAAGCACCGTTCGAGTAAATTGTCTCTACGATGAACGGTCCTTCCCATTTAGGCTAAAATTTTTCTTTCTTCTTGGAGTTGAGTATCATTGGCCGATGAATGGCTAATACCAAGTCTCCTTTGAAGCTCTGTTGTTGGACTTTCTTGTCGAAGGCCCTGGAGATTCTTTCTTGGTAAGACTCAATGTGTTGTTGAGCTTCCAAACGTTTTTCGTTCAACATCTCAAGTTCTTCAAGACATTTTTGATGTTGTTCTTCTGTCATCATCCCTGTTGCAAGAGCGATGCGGAGGGATGGAATTTGGATTTCCAATGGGAGAACAGCTTCACACCTGTACATCAAGGAATACAGAGTTGCTCCAGTCGGCATGCGAATTGTGATGTGATAAGCCTAAAGAACTTATCTGAGTTTATAGTCCCAATCTCATTTGTTAGTTTTTATGAGCTTTGACAAAATCTTTATGATTGTCTTATTAAAGGCTTCGGCTAATTCGTTTGCGGTGGGATTGTAAGCCGTCGACGAGACGTCTTGAATTCTAAACTTCTCACAGAATTTGATGAAGGCGTTGGGGACAAATTGAGGGTCGTTGTCATGCACAATTCACCTTGGGACACCATATCGTAGATAACATGGTGTTTGATGAACGCGACAACATTGCTCGTTTTTACTTCTGTAAGTGGAATAGCTTCGGCCCACTTGGAGAAGTAATCATTAATCACCAGGATTAAAATGATCACCTTTAACCGATGGTGGGAAAATAGGACCAACAATATCCATCACCCATGTCTCGATTAGCCATGAAGTGGCTGAAGGGTGTAAATGTTCCGAAGATTAGAGCATATAATTTGTATGTATTTGACACGTATGGCATCGTTGGGCGTAATCAACTACGTCCTTAACCATGGTCAGCCAATAGTATCCTATTCTTCTGAGATGATCATAGAGTTTAGGACCAGGTTGGTGTGCACCACAAATTCCATCATGCGCTTCCTTGAGGGCTTCTTCTGCCTCTTTAGTCGACAGGCATCGGAGTAATCGATAATTGGGAAGTGCCAGTCTTGAGTTTCGAACTCAATTCTGGCCGTGTGTGCTTCTTTGGCGTCTAAGATGCATTTTGAAATGAAGAGTCGATGAGTTCTCATAGTGACTAATTGTTCCATTTTGGGAGGCTGTGCCAAAGATATTGCTAATGTCGCCAGTGTGTCTGCATATGCATTTGGGAAATGCGGGAAATATTCAATGAAGAATCCTTCAAATGCATCTGCCATCTTGACGGCCGCCTTGTGGTACGGTATCAAGTCTTGGTTCCTGACTTCGTACTCTCCACTACCTGGTTGACTATTAAATGAGAATCACCAAAATGTTCAAGATATTCAACCCCCAACTCTTTGGCAAAACTGAGTCCAATGAGTAGTGTGTTGTATTCGGCCACATTATTAAAACATTTTCCAATCAATGAATAAGCTCGGGGTATTACGTGACTTTTCGGGGAAACCAAGACAACTCAGTTATGTGACGTAGTATTGGCTTCGTGAGTTTTATTCGGTAAATCGTCGTATATTTCGGCTGTATTTGTTGTTGGGTTTAGATGCTAGAAGATCATAAATTGCCTGCCCTTTGACCAACTTCTGTTGTTTGAAGTGTAAGTCATACTGGGACAAGAGAAAGACCCACTTTGCTAACCGCCAATTCATAGAGCCCAGTTGTGTCATGAATACCCTGACTTGGTTAACATTAGAAATGACGTAGATTCTCTGTCCCACCAAGTAGTGTCACATTTTCTGGATTGCAAACCCCAAGGCTAGGCATTCCTTCTCAATCATTGGATACTACGATTTAGCACCTACTAAAGTTTGACTCAGATAATATATGGCTTGCTCGTGACTGTTATCATCGTCTTGTGCCAATAAAGCACTTAATGAGTGGTTCGTCGCCTTGATATAAATCAAGAAAGGTTTACCCGATTTTAGTGTGATGAGAACAAGAGGATTTGAGAGGTACGCTTTGATATCTTCAAACACTTTTTGATAGGCTTCATCCCAGATAAATGATACTCCCTTCTTCGTGAGTCTGGAGAAAGATTGACACTTTCTAGAAAGGTTCAAATTAAACCAACTGATATAACCGACGGTCAAAATCAACTTTGTGACTGCTTGACAGGTTTGAGTTCTGGTTTGATATTGAGACAGTGCATCCTACGTTCGGATCAAGTCCTGGCATATCTTTTAGTTCCAGCCAAAAACATCGATATATTCTCTTATAAGAGCAACAAATTCTTCTTTCTCGTTTTCTGGACGGCTATTGCTGACGAATATGGGTTTCGGATTGGCTTCATCCCCCATGTTCATTTGGATTACTTTATCTTCGGTAGGGTGTTCTTTCTGTTCGAACCTATCCCAAGTTGGTATTTGATCATCATCTTCCATTGTTAAAGGATCAGTCGTGGTCATATTCGACATTAAGGCTTTAAACATCTCTCCAAGGATGATGTCAGAGTCCCAACCTGAAGAGTCAGATGAATACACGTCTCTATTCACATTAGACGATTGACTATTAATTAACCAACAGCGACATAGCCTAATCCCCTCCAAGATTTGTAATAATTATCGTGTTTACCCTTTGGCACATATGCGGCTTTGGCTGGAACCCGAGGACCTTGATTGAAGCACAGACCCTCTCTGAGTGCAGAGTTGTACCCTAGCTTCTCCATGAAATTACATGCTTTTGAGTTGTATTTGGACAAGTAATGACTAGGATTTTCATCATCACTATCTTCTCTTAAGATGTGATCTAGTGGTGGAGACATCTCTCATTTACCGTAGACTAAGTCTTTCTCACCCCTATCCTGGCGGGGACAACGAGTGTCGTTCCAAATGAGTCTTGTATATGAAAATCCGGATTGTTATATAACCCTTTCATTATGTTGTCAAGACAGCGGCGAGTAATCTAAATTATTATTTATTACATCTTCAATAAGATGCTAATTACAACTACCATCGTAATCAAGCCCCGCTTCGGTATCAGCTTCATCCCCACTGTCCGTTCCTTGGGCTAATGATTCAGTATCAGATTCTGCGCCGTAAAGAAGAGAGTCGGTAAAATAATTTTCCAACCCCTAAAATGGTTGCTTATCCGCGACCACCGTCCTGACCTCATTATTAGCGTCTACATATTTTAGATACCGATTGAGGGTAGAAGGGACTATAACATTACCGTGGATCCAAGGTCGACCCAATAGTAAATTATAAGAAGTCTTTGCGTCGATCACATAGCACGTGACTTCAGACTTCAAGTCTCCAAGTTGACTTTTCACTCGAATTTTGCCTAATGGCCTTGATCCACTAGTGTAAAATCCATAGATAACTGTTCCTGTAGATGCCAACTTACTAGCAGGAATTCCGAGATGATATATCAATCGGAGTGGCATAATGCTAACAGCGAAATCGGCGCGCACGAGTTGGTTTGACGTGCACGTGTTTGACTGACGCGCACGCGTTGATTGACGTGCGCGCATTGACTGGCGCACACGAGTTGATTGACGTGCACGCGTTTGACCGACGCGCACGAGTTGGTTTGACGAATCTTCTTTTCTCATTTGCATATCTTCTTTGGTGAAAGTGAGGCCTACAGGAACTGCTTGGCCGCGAAGTTGCAGTACTGAATTGACGGCTTTGGCCTTTAAGGGGATGGCTTGATTCGAGTCAGAAAAACATTAGAATCAGCCAAAGCTTCCTGCAAAGCCTCCCGAGTGTCCTTGGACAGACGTAACAACTCATATAGAGTTATCCTTGCTAGGATGTTAGCCAGTTGGGCCAACATCGAAGCGATATGGAGTGTTCAAACTTTCTGATTTGTCTCTTCAAATCGAATGATTGAACTACTTCGGGTTTTGAACCTCCTGACGTGGAGTTGCTTTTCCTTCTGCTTCGCTATTATTTGCTGTTGTCACTTTTTAGTAGGTGCCGAAGGAGTCGTAACCACCCCCAGCTCAGCTAAAGTTTTAGGAGGCGAAGTCTTGACCACCATCGTCATCAGACGACAACGTTTCCCTCTGAGGGCGAACTGCCTTCTTTGGGCTCTCAAGAGTCACGCGCCTCGAAACATGTCTTTTTGGGTGTGAATTTTTAGTGGGCTCCCGGACTTCAATGTGCAAAGTGGCGCGTGCAGCTGCCTTGAACTCGTTGTCATGTTTATGGTGACGGCGACCCCCAACATGTTGAGTCGTTCGGGGCTTCTTCATCGGGCCCAAACGTTCCTGAACTAGAGCTTTGCTTCTTTCATCGGGAATTGGACCGAGGCGCTCGAAAACTGCTCTTCTTCTTCGGGATGATTCCGCGGGATCTCCCGGAGTAGCTATGGGAATTACCGGCGACTTCGTTTGTCTTGACCACCCCCTGCTCGGCTAGTTGATCAGGGGGACTAGGAAGTTGAAATGATATTCATTCCCACTTCTGGTGGTGAAGACTGGTTCTCCATTGGCGACAAATGCGTCATGCTCATACTTAGAGAGTGTGAAAGTAGGGATGCTTTCATCATTTTCATCAGGGGCTGTCAAGGCTCCGTAGCAAAATTTTCCTTTCCCTTTTAACTTCTTTCGGGAGTGTAGGCATATAAAATTGCTTATAGGTCCCCTAGCATAGCTCGGCACAAACCGACGAACCAACGAGGCGACGAGATCGACGAATCGCACAGAAGCGACGGAATGAATCCACCCGAGTGCAGAATTAAGCTAATGAGTTGAGGAATCAACGAGTCATCCAACCGAGAGCGGACTCGGACGAATCACGATCGAATCAAGATCAATCTCGGACTCGAACTCAGAAGCGGATTTACTGCCAAATCAGGAATCCAACTTACTGCCAAATCAGATCATCAAATCAGAGTCTCAGATCAACCGAAACACGGACCTTTGGCGGGCTCTCTTTGAGAGAGTCACCGCTCCTTTGGTGATGGAGGAATTGGCAGGAACCAGCTTGATCTGGTTGGAGGTTGGTGGAGCCTCACCCGACGTAACTTTAGCGTCAATCGGGGTGAGATCGTCGTTGGTAGCTTCAACTTCTTCGTACCAACATACCTTTCTCCTGGAGGAGAACTTATTGGACTTGCGAGGGGAGGTCGATCCGGACGAGGATGACAGATACTCCTCGAACTTCTGTTGGTCGAATTCGTACGCGACCTCCTCTTCGACCGGGATTTAGATCCGCGGCTGCGACGCATCGATCTCGGCAGCGAGATCGGTGGCTCCCACTGTGGTCGCCAGATTGTTCGCGGGAAAAATCGTTTTCTTCATTGATGATTTCATTGATTACTTTGTTAACAGTTTATCGGTTACAAAGATCCGGTCTTTTTATAAGATCCGGTTACAACAAAATCAAAAGAAAAGAAAATTACAACTTTCCTTATTTGTCGAACGAATCGGGAGCTCCTGTTTTACGGTCACTCGCTTTTGTGGGTTCTTCGCCTACGCCGGGGTTAATCCGTGGACCACCGCGTGATCTTAATCCGGTCGGATCTACACGGTATAGCGGGTGTTATCTCACGAAGGAAATAACAGCCGAGGGGATTATTTCACCAAGGAAATAATAGCCCGTAGTTATCGAAATCGACCAAGAAAAATCGAGACTCTTCTCGGGATCAAAGGTCAAGCTTTGATCCGGAGGGAAACCGTGTAGATCTCAGATCTGATCTCTCTCGAACTCCTGTCTTATTTGGCGTGGATGATCGTCAAGAACCAGATCTGGAATTTGAGTCTTCAAAGCTCCAAAAGTTCAAGTCCAAATCTCAATCCGGCAGAGTTTCGGCTCCAAAAGTTCTAACCTCCTGAAAATGAGCCCCCCTAGCCTATTTATAGGCACTCAGACCTGTGCATTGGCACAGGTGGCCGGTGGCATCGAGCCACCAAAAGGTGGCCGAGGCACCTAGCCACCAAAAGGTGGCCTAGCCACCAAAAGGTGGCCGAGGCACCTAGCCACCAAAAGGTGGCCGAGGCACCGAGCCACCTAGAGGTGGCTCGGTTTTGACCGAGTCCTCCAAATATTGGTTTTTTTTGTTTTCTGGTTTATCCGAACTCTGATTTGTTGATCTGAACTCTGATTTGGCAGTCCGGATCCTGATTTGGCAGTAAATCCGCTTCGGTGTTCGAGTTTGAGTTCGGATCCTGATTTGGCAGTCCAAATCTTGATTTTGCAGTCCGGATCCTGATTTGGCAGTCCGGATCCTGATTTGGCAGTCTGGATCCTGATTTGGCAGTAAATCCGCTTCGGTGTTTAACCTCGTCGCCTCGATGGTTCGTTGGTTTGTTGAATCACTGTGCCGAGCTGTGTAAAGGGACCTATAAGCAATTTTATACGCCTACAATAATATCTTCAAGCAAAATAGAAAAAAAAGTTAAATTGATAATACATGTCATATTCTAAACTCTATTAATCCCAAGCTATAGTATAGAGTCAATGATGAATAACAATATCATTATGAACTATAGTTCTAGCAATAAAAAATATTATTTCTTAATACATTGAAATAAGAATTGCACTGCACTTTTTAACATTATAAGCTCATATTTTATAATAAAAAATCTCAAAAGCAAACATAAAAAAAGAAGTACGACAAACATGATATATATATATATATTAGTGATCACACAGTCAGTATGTATCCGTGCTTGGATGGTATTGTTGAGTACTGATGAGGGGTCGCTTTCTTCCCCAACTTTATGTCTGTTTCTTTGAGTGGGTTTGATGAATCTGCACAAGTAGAATCTCGTGAGAGGATGGGGTTTGGTTTCCCCATGGTTCCTCCAACGATCAAGTTAGCTGATGAACTTGAGTGGGGAAAGGTAAAATACTGTGTGCGTTCTTGTGTGTGTGCAGTATGTCTACTTCAAGATCATATTTTAGAGAGGTGTTATGTTCAAATAGTACCTATATTATACCAAGGGTATAGTGGTAGATTAGTCACTCCGGCCGACTGCAGGAACTGGCGGTTGAGTCAGCACCTACTATATGTTAGGTCTCGTATTTTGATGATAATTTACAAGCCTTATTATTGATACTAATTGTTTATCAAGTGATCCTACATAGGATGTATTTATCAAGCAACATAGTTCCATTTATTGGAGGATTGATGGATATACGCTTCAACAACGATACTCATAGAGGCGGAGACAAGTTGATGAAGAAGCCTTAAAACGCTCAAAGATCGACTCACACATTTATCTACTTAAGAAGAGCGTTCAAGCATATATTCAAGAAGAGCTTCATCAACACATCTTAGCAAATATCGATACATAAGTATTGTATTCAATTGCAAGCGGTATTTGTATTTTTACTTCTCTCTATATCATAATGTAGGCAAGAAATAAAGTAGATAACTTTTGAAGCATTTGGGGATTACACACACATTTCAAAACTCACCCAAGTTTTACTATTTTTAAAATTAATTTAATATTTTAAATCTATTTTAGAAAGTCAACAGTTCTTGAAAAAATCATGTATCAGAAAATGTCAGTTTTCGATCGACTGCCCCTCTTCTATCAGTCGACTGTCTAGTTGTAGGTTTTCAGCATCTGCAGTGATCTCGTGATCAGTCGACCGATGCAAGCTCATTAGTCGAATGCTACGAGCCCATCAGTCGACCGATACAAGTCCATCGGCCAACCGATAGCACTTGTTGGTTTTCTAGTCTGCCTAACGGTCGATCGATTTCTTCGACTAGTCGACCGATCGTGCTGCCAACAGTAACAACTAGTTTTTTACAGTTTCCTATTTTTAAGGGATTTGCTTTGTTTTGGGGATTTTCCTTGGATTTGGGCTGTTGTCTTGAGAAACTATAAATACCCCTTAGCTCTCATTTGTTAATTAACCAAGAAAAAGGAGAAAAACTTGAGTTTTATTTTTGAGACTTCTAAGCTTACATTTTCAACTTACTCTCAAGTTCTCAAGTTCTTCAGATTTTTTATTTTCACTTTTACATCCCACAAACCCCTGAGCTTCAAAATCGTTTATCTCTTCATCCTTGCTATAGGATTGTTGTAAGAGAGAATTTTTTTTTCATTTTGTATTATGTGGAGAGCTAGATCTCGAGAAGATCATTATGTGGAGAGTTCGATCTCGGGGAGATCATTGTGAAGAAGTTCCGGCTTCAAAACTGGGTTGTGTAGTGGATTACCATCGAGAGAGGTGGTCGGGGACGTAGGTCGAGAGGACCGAACTTCGTGAACACATCATCGTCTCACTTGGCTAACTATCTCTAACTCTATCTTTTAAATTATTGCATTATTACTATATTTTGTCTTAAATTGCATTGAATTTTTATTAGCTACACATTATTATTTGATTACCCTATTCACCCCCCCCTCTAGGGTAATTTTACTTTACAGGTGTCGGCTGGCGACTAGATGAGCGATCAACTCAGCATTAAATAGGAAGTGATTGGGGGAATGGCGGTGTCTGCGTGGTCCGATGAGTCTGAAATTACCCTAGAAGAAGGTGAATAGGGTAATCAAACAATAAATGTGCAATTTTTGAAATTCAATACAACACAAGACACAAATTTAAAACTATAGCAATAAATAAGAGAGAGTAAGAGAATATTTAGCAAAATTGCAAACCGATGTGTTCACGAGGTTCGGTCCTCACGACCTACGTCCCCGACCACCTCTCCCGATGGTAATCCACTAAACGCACCCGGTTTGAAAGGCAGAACTTCTTCACAATGATCTACCCCGAGATCTCACAACTACACAATTTGATCTCCTCGAGATCAAGCTCTCCATACAGTAGAATAAGATAGAAAATCTCTCTTACAACACCCCTATGACAAGGATTAAGAGATTACAAATGAAGCTTGAGGTTGGGGGTATTGAAAATGTAAATTCGAAATTGAGAATTATGAGAGTTTAATCTCAAAACACACAATAAACACAAACTCAAATATTTTTTTCTTTCTTGTGTAGTTACTGAGGTGAAGAGGGCAAAGAGGTATATATAGGAACCCCAAAAAATAGCCCAAATCCTAAACAAAATCCAAAAATCCCAAAAATTTAGTTGAAACCAAAACTAGTGATAATCACATTTTATTATAATTTTATACCCCCATTATCTATTTTTAATAAATAAATATACCTCTAAAAATTATTTTTATCTTTAATTGCAGGTTAATGAAGAATAAAGCCCAAGATCTCTTCTCTCAACAAAAACCTCTTTAATTGCAGGTTAATGAAGAATAAAGCCCAAGATCTCTTCTCTCAACAAAAACCCATGAATTAAATGAAGAACACGGTTAATGAAGAATAAAGCCCAAGATCTCTTCTCTCAACAAAAACCCATGAATTAAATGAAGAACACAAGTAAGAGCCAAAAATTCCAAGTCCAGAATCAAGCCGAGTAGCCTGTAGAAGCCGAAAAAAATAAAAATAAAAATCAAATATGAAAAAAATGTATTCAAGATAGTTGCCCGTAAAGAAACGACGATATCTCTCAATCCGGAAGGCAGAATGTAACACATACTATATGAAAATCTCCTATCTCGACGAGACGAAGCCATCCGTGAAGTAAAAAAATTTGATAGGACATCGATGCTAGCATCGATGTGGGCATCGATACTGATAGTTCTGATACGAATTAAGGGCTGAGTTTTGATGGTTTTGGATAAGATTTCAATCTAAGGGCTCATATTCATTGATGTTTACTATAAATAGGGGTAGAGAGTGAGAGGTTGAGGGTGTAAAAAACTTTATAACTCTATTTGGAGATGATGGTTACTCTTAATTGAGAAGACCTTCCAAATTTGTAACTTTTGTTATAATTAATAAAAGAATTTTTCTTCACTTTAATTTTTTTTTCTTCTCTTTATTGGATGATGAAGATGGAGGTGAAGAGCAATTTGAAGGTTTGTATTTTTTATTTTTCTCTTTTATTTCTTTTTAGTAATTCCTTTATTATTGCTTATTAGTTAGATTTATATTCATGCTTATAGTGTAGATTTATTTTTTTGTCTTTTTATTTCCTTTTTAGATTTTAATTTGTAGAGTAGATTTATTTTCTTATTCATAGTTTAGATTTTTATTTTTTTATTTTTGTAATTAGTTCTTTTTCTTCTTATTTTTATTTCTTAAGATGTAAAATTAATTCTTGTAGGAATCTTAGAATTATATGAAACTAGTCTAATTTCCTTTATGTTATGCAAATTATTCTCTTATACTTAAAATGATTATGTATAGGATAATCAACTAGAGAATTAATTGATAGAAGAAGAATTTAATAATCTATGCTTATCTTGAGTGGTTTGATAGGTTATACTTATGAATTTTAAGATTACTATCTTGTTATTGTTCTTGTCATGAATCTAATTTTGCTTAGATGATAATTTGATAGGTTATAATTTTTTTAAATAGTTTGATAGTCTATGCTTAATAAATCTAAAGTGAAATATGATAAAAAAAGAATAGTTTGTATTTTGTAATTGAGAATAGCTAGTGGATTCAATTCTAGATTTCTCATATTGAATCCTCCATATTTTGTTTTCTTGTTTTTCTCTCTTTTTATTCTTGCTTTTTGCTTTATTCTTTGATTCTTTCTTCTCTCCTCTAAAATATAATTTATTATCTCTTGCATATATTCACAACAATCATTCCTCATATCTCTCCACAACCACAATTTTCATCACTCCTAATTGTCATATATTCACAACAATCATTCCTCATATCTCTCCACAACCACAATTTTCATCACTCCTAATTGTCACGCACACAACATAAGAACCCTCCACAACCACAATTTTCATCACTCCTAATTGTCACGCACACAACATAAGAACCGATTCTAATTTTCTCGTACAAAATACCTTCCTCGTGGGATCAATAACTTTTTATATTATAATTTGATATGGTTATACACTTGCAACATTTTTGGTACATAATTATGCCGTATCAACTAGTCGTTATAATGCCAACAGTCGACTGATCGTACTGTTCAGTCGACGGATGAGCTGATCGTTATAAGCAGCTCAACCTTCATCGGTCGAGTGATGAACTCATCAATCGACTGATGACTTACTTCGGTCGACTGATGGTTCATCAGTCGACTAAGCAGAAACCATTTATACTTTTCAAGCTTTTTCTTTAGTCGAATGATAACACTGTTCAGTCGACTGATAACATGAACAAAGCCTGTTTAAAAATAAATTTTTATTTTTGAAGTGCCTTTAATAATAGAAAATAATTTCCCAAAAAATATAAATTTTGGGAAAATGTTTATAAACATGAAAA
Organism: Asparagus officinalis; assembly: GCF_001876935.1. NCBI lineage: Eukaryota > Viridiplantae > Streptophyta > Magnoliopsida > Asparagales > Asparagaceae > Asparagus > Asparagus officinalis. The sequence continues at coordinate 29,537,696 of NC_033796.1, forward strand.
TGAACATGTTAGAAAAGGAATTTTTGAAAAATCATTTTTCAAATGTAAAAACTTATTATTTTTCAAAATTGGTCAAAAACATAATTTTAAAAGTGTGTGTGTGAACCCCAATTGCTTCAAATGTTATCTACTTTGTTTCTTTCCTACATTATGATCTAGAGAGAAAGTAAAAAATATATAAATATCGCTCACATATGTATACAACTCTTGAGGCTCGATATTTGCTAATTTTGTTGACGAAGCTCCTCTTGTATATGTTCCTCTTTAAATAGCTTTTCTCCATCAACTTACCTCCACCTCCTGGGATATCATCATTACGACGTAAGTTCTATCCATCCTCCAATAGTGGCACCAAATTGCTTAACAAAATACGTCCTATATTATATTACTCAACAAGCAATTAGTACCTATAATAGGGTTTGTAAAACATCATCAAAACAATAGACCTAACAGAGTCATGAAGGCTATCGGGGCTAGAGGCATGATGCCCCTGTGATGCATTAAATGCGATGAAGACACGTTGCCAGTGGGAGAGGCTTGAGGTAGAATTTATCCCTTAACTTCGCTGAGAAGTAACATCTTTCGAGTTATCCTCCCTAGGCGTCCATCAAATGGTCGAGTGGGCTCATGGTGAGCCGTCTTCGACTAAGGGGACGACAAGTACCACCTTTCGAGTTGACATGAGAGAATATCGACTCGACGAGTCAGCTAAGTTATCGTCCCTGTTGATCCCTGACCGCCAACTTGATTGGAGCATAGCATGCAGTACACCTGTTCGTTACTTGGTAATGAGTTACACTTTGACAAATGG
>NC_033796.1:29539189-29542939 GCF_001876935.1 Asparagus officinalis
TTGGCTCAATTAAATTATATCATTACTCATAATTGATATGCATAAGAGACAAAATGTGTTGACAATCTTAAATTATAAAACAAACTATATGGGTCCTCTAACATAACTTTTTTAATGCAAGAAACCCCCAAGATTAATTTTAAAAATCTCTTGGTTTTGTAGAAGAGTTTGGGTGTAAAGAACAAATGTTAAATTATCTAATCTGATTAAAATAGGTTCATATAAATTAACCCAATATATGAAATTTATTTTAACCAAAACTCATAAATAAGTATTATAATTGGCATTGGGATCAAAGATACGTGTGACATTATCTTTGACTTTTATACAAATAGTATCTATTTAAATAATAATAGTATAATTAAACTTTATGGTATGAAAAGAAATTAAATATATAATATAATTAATTATTTTAAAATAATCTAATCTAGTCTAATATGAATAAAATAGATGAAAACACTGTAAAAGTTGTTGTGATCTCATAATTCATTTTTTCAAACAATCTAATCTAATCTAATAAGAAGAAAATAACAAAACAATAAAGGCACATATTTGTTGAAGGAGATAAAAGTGCTGTGAAAAGTATTATAATTTCTTGATATAAAAAAAGATCAAATATACAATATAATTAGTTACTTTAAAATAATCTAATCTAATAACAAAGGTACATACCTGTAGAAGGAGATAAAAGTGTTATATAAATTGTTGTAATTTCTTGGCTTATATATATATTAATATATGATGTTGCATGTGAGAAGATAATAATTATAAATAGAGTTCTATTTAAATAATAATAGCATAATTAAACTTTGAAACTAATTATGCATTACCTTGAACTACTTCAATTTAGTCGGTGAGAGATCGCTACTTTGTGTGTAATTATTAATCATATAGCATGTGAATAATTATTTGTAGCTTGGCATTATTAATCATGTAGCATGTGAATAATTATTTACAGTTTGATCATTGATCACATATAAGAGCGAGGGGGGTAAATTTGGCATTTAATAAATTGTCTAATTAACCTAAACGTATCGTGAATTACTTGAATTTTAGTCGGTGAGAGATCGCCATGTCGTGTATAATTATTAATCATATAACATGTGAATAATTGTTCGTAGTTTTCCATTATTAATCATGTAGCACGTGAATAATTGTTTGTAGTTCGATCACATATAAGAGCGAGGGCGGTAAATTTAGCATTTAATAAATCATCTAATTCACCTAAGATGCTCTTTCATTCAAGTTTATATTTTAATTTATATTATATCATTATCTTCATATTATGTATATCCAATAAAAATTCATCAATTTATCAACTTACTCGTACTCAATGAATTAGTATTTGAATTCCAATGGTATTTTTGACTAGTAAAAGATTTTTCGAACTCGTGCTTTAAAGAGAGTATGATCTTTTTATCTTTTAAAGGAAATTTTTTTATATATTGAAGGCCGAATTATGTGGTAATATTAATTAATTTGTTGCATCAAGAAAATAATGTGTTTCATCCATTAAGAAATGAGAGAGAAAGAAAAGAGTTAGGAAGAGGACCTTTCACCCATTAAGAAATGAGAGAGAAAAAAAAGGGTTAGCATACCCCCCACCCCAACAGGTGCCCTTGGGCACTCCTTGTAAAACACCAAAAAGATGTGACAATGACTTAATATATTAAGAAGTTATTTTATAAACTTTTATCTTTTCTAATCTAAACTAAGCATAATTTTATTTCTAAAGCATATGAGATTGCGTTATGATCCAACCGAAGGGTTTTTTAATCTCACCCATTAAGAGATGAGAGAGAAATAAAAGGGTTAGGAAGAAGATATGGTCCGCTCTTTCTCATATCAAACCCCCGGCATTTGTTAGTAAAACACCAAAAAAATATGACGATGACTTAATTAAGAAGTTATTATATAGTTTTATCTTTTTTTTAATATCTAAACTACACACAATTTCATTTTTGAAGCGTATGAGATTATGCTATACTCCTATCGAAGGGTATTTGTTGGATGGAAAAGAGAGACGGTGATGAAATCGATACAATTAATGAGCTAACTTGTAGAGGATACGTCGATTCATGAAAAACGTAGATCGCACATATAATTTCCACCCAATTTAATATTTATTTGTAATTTGAGAATTCTTATAAAGAATGATTCCGTGGTACGTAAAAACGCCTCACATTTTAGACGGCTAAATATTCATATTGGTATTTTAATTCAACCTCATTTGCTAAGAAGGTATTTTAAATAAAAAAATCAGCGTTAAGACATTTTAATTGATTAAAATTACCAATTAGGTCCTTTTTCTCGTCGGCGACCACTTTTCCGGCGAGAACTCGTCACGTGCGTGACACGTGATGACTTAATCTGTATAAATACTCATATTGGTATTTTAATTCAACTCAATTTGCCAAGAAGGTATTTTAAATAAAAAATCGACGTTAAGACATTTTAATTGATTAAAATTACCAATTAGGTCTTTTTTGCTCGTCGTCGACCACTTTTCCGACGAGAACTGGTCACGTGTATTTTAATTTAACCGGTTTTCTAACGTGACAGTGGCAGGAAGAATAAGAGTCGATGCATTTTAAAATCCCCTATTTCTAAAATTGGTAAAAAATTAGCAAAAAATTAGTGGAGAAATTATCGTATAAATAGAACATCTTTCTCTTGCATCGATCCATGGTCGCGCCGACGGCTAATCTAGTCTGCAGTGATCTTCGTCTTCTCACTCTCTTCTCTCCGAATTCCCATGGTGTTTTCTTCTAGAAGTTCCTGGAATCGGGGGTTTTGGCTGCTTCTGTTAGCGGTAAAGGTAAGATAATTGAGTTGGATCTGAGATCTGGAGTGAATGCGTGAAAGTTTGATCTTTGTTTTGAAATTTTTAGGGTTCAGGTTGGTTCGTTTTGGACTTAAATTGTGATTAAGCCACATCAGCAGCTAAAACCAAGCCACATCAGCAAACCGAGCCCAATCATCAGCTAAAACACAGATTAAGTCATCACGCGCCACACACGTGACGAGTTCTCACCGGAAAAGTGGTCACCGACGAGAAAAAATACCTAATTGGTAATTTTAATCAATTAAAATGTTTTAATGCCGATTTTTTATTTAAAATACCTTCTTGGCAAATGGGGTTGAATTAAAATACCAATATGGGTATTTATACAGATTAAGTCATCACTGTTGGCCTTCTTGTTTTGATGATGATTTACAAATAATTTATTACTAATGTTGTTTGTCTAGTGTTTGTGCATTCCTATGTATTGTAGACAAACAACGTAGTTGGAGGATGGATGGAATAGAGTTTCAACGATGATATCCAATGGAGGTTGGCGGAATGTCGGGTTGAAACCTTGCAATTCATAGTTAAAGATCAAGTTCAAGTTTCATCCGCACGTGTACCAAGTTGAGCTCAATGAAGATCAAGATCAAGCTTGGGTAATTTAGTTTAGGAGTTTATATTATGTGTGTTAGTACCTTAAGCTCAATTATCTATACACACACATTTATTGGTTTCTTATATATAATATATAGTAATGTCGGGTTGAAACCTTGCAATTCATAGTTAAAGATCAAGTTCAAGTTTCATCCGCACGTGTACCAAGTTGAGCTCAATGAAGATCAAGATCAAGCTTGGGTAATTTAGTTTAGGAGTTTATATTATGTGTGTTAGTACCTTAAGCTCAATTATCTATACACACACATTTATTGGTTTCTTCGTATATATATATAGTTATATATATA
>NC_033796.1:29543939-29584725 GCF_001876935.1 Asparagus officinalis
CTAGAGGCAACGTCAACGTCTGGCGCAGCAACTCGCAAAGGCAATGAAGTCTACTGACGGAATCCGCTATAACACAGATCTGAAGAGCAGGAGAGGCAAACAGCCTCAACAACCAAGGAATGGCAGCTCCTCCAAGCCGCCAACGAATGAATGGATCCGTGTCAAATGGAATCGTTCAACACTTGATGAGCACATTTGTAAGCGCCGCGCACTGTCAATGCAGACTGCAGAAGGAAGTGGCCAAAAAGCCGCCACTAACCCGCCAAGTTTGGAGGCCGAAGTCTAAAGCTACGATTCAGGCTAAAGAGCAACCTTTGCAGCCTTTAGCAAAAGTTCAACCTCCGGCGAACCAACCTAAATCGCCAATAATTCCCATAGCTACTCCGGGAGATCACGCAGAATCATCCCGAAGAAAGAAGTCAGTTTTGGAGCGCCTCGGTCCACTTCCGATGGACGATGCAAAGCTCCAGTTTAAGAACGTTTGGGCCCGATAAAGAAGCCCCAAACAACTCAACATGATGGGAGTTGCCGCCAACCTCAACATGACAAAGAGATCAGGGCAGCTAGGCGCACCAATTTGCGCATTGAAGTCCAGGAGCCCGCTGAGAACTCACGCCCACAAAGGCATGTTTCGAGGCGCGTGACTCTTGAAAGCCCAAAGAAGGCCGTTCGCCCTCAGAAGGAAACATTGTCGTCTGATAACGATAGCGTTATACCAGAGAAGTCGTGCCAACACACGATAGGTTACTCCGACTTTTAAGCAGACGAGTTGTACTATCATGTTAGGGGTACGAGTAAAACCAGGAAAAGGAGTCCTCGAGAACTAGAAACTCAATGCCCCTGTTCCAAACTCATTCGGATAGTATTATCTGAGTATAACTGCATCAAGACAGTCCCTAAAAGAATTTCGGTTTTCGAAAGGCTCAGTACCAAAACGCCAAAACCAAGGCATAGGCGTTTCCGACAAAGAAGAACAGTGGTTGAAGATGGAGAATTTCCGAGGGTCACCACTAATATGACTAGCAAAGGGACATCGGCACGGGATAATCCCAAGTCGATTCCGGAAGCATCCCGGCGTATAACACGTCTGCAGTCCGGAGCCATCATACGAGCAACTTATGGTAGGATTCGGATAAGAATACCTTCAGAAGATGAAGAATCGGATGCCGGCTCTATGGTCGCATCAGATAATACGGTATCCAGCGAGGGACAACCCCGCGAGTCACTTATGATAAGTGCGGAACAAGTGGCCAAGATGCTCAAAGAAGCCATGGCTAAACAACAGGAGAGCTTCAGGTTCGAAATGCAGATGGCCATGCAGAATATGAGAGAAATGCATGACCAACAAATCCAAGCACTGACAAACCATCAAGGCGAACCAAGTCGTCGTAACCTGGTTAATCAGGAAGATGAGGATACAAATGCGAATGAAGCTCATAATTCTAATAATCCTCCCGTCAATGCAGGGGGTGGTAACAAGAATGCTAGCAAAAACACAGATGAAAGCTTGAAGATTAAAAACCTCGAGAGCAAAATCAATACATTGATTTCCGCTCAAGAGATGAAGAAGACAGGCATTCCTTGTCCATACCCAAGAGAATGAGAATCGATCCCGTACCCGGCGAAGTTCAATCTAATTAACTTCACGCTATTTAATGGGATGGGTTCACCCACTCAGCATTTGATTTACTTCAAATCACACCTGGGAGTTATCTCTGGTAATGAGCCTCTGATGGGACGGTCCTTCGTTGGCACTCTTCGTGGAGCCGCCTTCGATTGGTATCGCCGCCTCAAGCCAGGAAGTGTGAATAGCTGGGATGACATGGAGACTAAATTCCACGCTAACTTCTTCGACGACGACACCGAAATATCCATCGGGTCATTGCTTGACGAGAAACAAAAAAGACGGGGAACTGGTTGATACCTTCGTCAAAAGGTTCCGGAACAAGGCGATGAACTGTCGGGACCCGATCACTGAGGAGTTCATTCTCCAGACTTGCCACAACAACCTCGCATTGGACGTGTTGGAAGTAATGGGGATAGCACCGTCCAAAACATAGAAGGATTTGAAGGTCCGAGGAGAGCAAGCCGAGCGATTCCTCAGGAGGAAGAAGGCGGAAAGAGGCCAACAGGCGACGAATACTCCACAGCAGAATTTCATCCCTCGGGGGAAAGGTAAGGCACATGCTAATGCAGTTGATGCTAGGTAACGAATGCTCCGCAACAGAATTTCGTCCCACGAGGGAAAGGTAAGGCACATGCTAATGCAGTTGATGCTAATCAAACTTTCCAATTACAACCTCAGTAGCAGCCACAGCAGCAAACACCACAACAATCTCGGTCGCAATGGAAATAACGGCCTCAGAAGCAGAAATCATCGGAACCATGATTTCCTAAAGTGTACTCCTTCAAAGATGACGAAGTTCCCGGCATCTTTAAGTACATGTTGGAGAATAACAAAATCCAGCTGCCGTCGATCGTGGATCAAGAAGGGGCTAGCAAAGTGACGGACCCGAAGTATTGTGCATACCATAGAGCGGTCCATCACCCTACGAAGTCATGCTACCATCTCAAGGATAAAATCCAGGCGTTAATTGATGTAGGCCTCATAACCCCGAAGCCGTCCAAGAATGTCGGAGCAAATACAGTATCAATTAGTTTTGGATCAGTGCCCACAGCATGGTTTGAACCAAAACGTATCACCAAAGTAGTAATGAAGATGGTGAATGACGACCCGTATGGAAAACGTCAAAAAGGACTTGTGCCACACACAGCCCCAAACGGCAAAATCCTTTGGGTCCATCCTGATCTTATTGAAGACGATCAGTGGACGACTTCCTCGACCAGAAAGGGTAAAGGCAAGTCCTGCAATGCTACCTCCGCGATCTTCGAAGAAGATGGTAATGAAGTTCCTACCTTCCCGCTCTTCGAAGAAGAATAAGAAGTCTTTGCCACTAGAAGCGTAAATGAGTATCACTTCAACTATCCATCACCTACTGATCAGTTAGCTGAGCAGGGGGTGACTAAGCAAGGACCAGCCAGAACTCTCACGGAGTTAGGTGTGATTACGACTCCTAGACCGGTTGAAGAAGCTCGACGACAGCCGGTTAATAAATAGAAAGAAAAGAAGCCCCAGGAGGTTCAGAATCCGAAGCAGTCTCGTTTTAATCGTCCGATTGGAAGAGATAAACCAGAAAGCTGGAACGCTCCGCACATCTTCGATATTATGGCTCAACTAGCTAACATCCTAGTGCGGATAACATTGTATGAGTTGCTACGGTTGTCTAAAGAAACCAGGGAAGCCTTGCAAGAAGCCTTGGCCAATTCAGAAGTGTTCCTTACTCGGATCAAGCCGGCACTTGAAGAGCTAGAACCGTTAATTCAACACTGCAATATAGCGGCTAAAAACCTTCCCTGCATTACCTTCACCACTCCGCACGTCTTCGATATTATGGCTCAACTAGCTAACATCCTAGTGCGGATAACATTGTATGAGTTGCTACGGTTGTCTAAAGAAACCAGGGAAGCCTTGCAAGAAGCCTTGGCCAATTCAGAAGTGTTCCTTACTCGGATCAAGCCGGCACTTGAAGAGCTAGAACCGTTAATTCAACACTACAATATAGCGGCTAAAAACCTGCCCTGCATTACCTTCACCAAAGAGGATATGCAGACGAAGAATTCAAACCATGATCGACCCCTATATTTCATTGGGTACATTGGCTCCAGCAAAGTCAACCGAATCCAAGTGGATCTGGGTTCTGCTGTGAGTATTATGCCGTAAGTTGGCGTCCACAGGCACTGTTATCTATGGATTCAATACTAGCGGGTCAAGACCCTTGGGTAAGATCCGGATAAAATGTCAAATGGGTGATTTGAAGACGGAAGTCACATGTTATGTGATCGATGCCGAGACTTCATATACCTTACTATTGGGTCGGCCTTGGATCCATAGTAACGTTATAATCCCCTCCATTCTCCATCAGTGTTTGAAATATGTCGACTCTGATAATAAGGTCAGGACGGTGGTCGCGGATAAGCAACCATTCAAAGGGTATGAGAATTATTTCACTGATTCTCTCCTTTATGGTAACGAATCCGATACTGGATCATCGGCCCATGGCACGGACAGCGAGGAAGAAGCTGATACCGAAGCCGGACTTGATTACAATGAAGGTTATGTTTTAAACGACATTGTACCCTTTGTAATCAACATTGACGATGAACAATCGTCAGATGGAAGTTGTAACTGGCAACTTGCCAATAATAAAATAAATAACGATTTAGAGTACTCACTCTTGATGATGTGATAAAAGAATCGTATGATAATCCCGATTTATATGTGCCGCTTCAATCATCCTATATAACAAAGAAACGCCTCCAGCATTCTTTCGGAATGACCCTAGTCATCCCTACCAAAATAGGAGGCGAAAGAGAAGTGATTTACGGTAAAGTAGAGGGTTTTCCATTACCATATTATTTCTTAAGGGAAGATGAGAATGATGACAAACCTGGTCAGCATTTATCTAAGTATAGTCCGGAACCGCGCAAGCTCATGGAAAAACAGGGATATGATTTCACACTCGGAGAAGGTTTATACTTCGATCGAGGTCCTCGTATTCCAGCCAAAGCGGCATATCTACCAAAAGGGAAACCGGACGATTATTATAAATACAGACGAGGGTTAGAGTATGAATCTTCTTCAGAAGAGGAATGTTGCTGGTTAATCAATAACCAATCATCTGAGCAATACAAAGATGGATATCCGTTAGATTCCTCGGAATAGGATTCCGATACAAGTCTGGGGGAAGCATTCAAAGCCCTAATGGTGAACATGGCTACAGCTGATCCGTCCACAATGGAGAACGATGATCAAATGCCAACATGGGAAGACCCGTGGGTTCATCACATGAACATGCAGTATGGTGATAGGTTCGAACAGAGAGAACCCCCCACTGAAGATAAAATAGTCCAAATTAACATGGGTGACGAGGCCAACCCAAAGCCTATATTCATTAGCGATAGTCTTCCCTCAAGTGAGAAGGAGGAATTAATTACTCTCGTCAGGGAATATATTGACGTCTTCGTTTGGAACAATGAAGACATGCCAGGGCTCGACCCCAATGTGGCAATGCACCGCCTCGATATCAAGTCGGATGCCAAACCTGTCAAACAAAAGCAAAGACGATTTCGTCCGTAAATTATGGAAGCCATTGAGGCAGAGGTTAAGAAATTGATCGAATTAGGATTTATCCGAGAGGAGCAACATCCAGACTGGCTAGCTAATATTGTTCCAGTCATGAAGAAGAACGGTAAAATCAGGATTTGTATCGACTTCAGGGATTTGCATTGATTTCAGGGACCTGAATACGGCATGTCCAAAAGACGACTTTTCTCTCCCAATCACAGATGTCATTATCGACAATACATGTGGATTTGAGAGAATGTCTTTTATGGATGGCTTTTCAGGATATAACCAAATCAAGATGCACCCAGATGACGAGAAGCATATAGCGTTCAAAACACCCCTTGGTGTCTTTTGCAACACGGTGATGCCTTTCGGTCTAAAGAATGCAGGCGCCACGTACCAGCGAGCAATGACTAAGATTTTCCAAGAACATCTCAGGAAAACAGTCGAATGCTACGTTGATGATTTGGTTGTAAAAAGCTGCAACAAAGAAGATCACATCAAGGACTTGAAGACGATGTTCGATCTCATGCGGAGTCATCAATTGAAGATGAACCCCACTAAATCCTTCCTTGGAATGTCCAGCGGAAAATTCCTTGGATTCTTCGTCACCACTAAGGGTATACATATCGATCCTGATAAGGTGAAGGCGATATATGAACTGCAACCCCCTAGAAATCTAAGAGAACTCACAGGATTGCAAGGGCGGTTAGCTTACATCCGGCGGTTCATCTCAAATCTTTCTGGAAAGTGCCAACCATTCTCTAAGCTAAACAAGAAAGGTGTGTCATTTATTTGGGACGACGCCTATCAAAAAACATTCGAAAACGTATCTGGCGAATCCTCCTGTTCTCGTTGCACCGAAATCAGGTAGACCGTTCTTGATTTATCTCAAGGCGATAAACCACTCGATAAGTGCTTTACTAGCACAAGACGATGATAATGGTCACGAACAGGCAGTCTATTACCTAAGTCGGACCTTGGTAGGCGCCGAGTCTCGATATCCGATGATTGAGAAAGAATGCCTCGCATTAGTATTCGCAATACAAAAGATGTGTCATTACTTGGTTGGACAGACGATTTACGTCATTTCTAACGTTAATCCAGTACGGGTATTTATGACGCAACCAGCCTCTAAGAATTGGCGGTTAGTGAAGTGGGCCCTTCTCTTGTCCCAATATGATTTGCACTTCAAACAGCAGAAGTCTCTCTTGTCCCAATATGATTTGCACTTCAAACAGCAGAAGTCAATCAAAGGACAAGCGATTTGTGATCTCTTGGCGGCAAACCGGACGGCGGATACGACAGAAGTATATAATGACTTGCCTGATGAAACCCACGAGGTTAACACTACATCACACCAACAAGTATGGCAATTATACTTTGATGGTGCTTCGAGGGTAGTTAATAGGGCAATAACCGCCGGATGTTCTAAAGTCTCCTCCGGAGTTGGAGTTGTCTTAGTTTCCTCGGGGAAGCATGTGATGCCTCGGGCTTATTCACTGACTAGTCCATGTTCTAATAATGTAGCCGAGTACAACGTGCTTCTCATTGGACTCAGTTTCGCCAAGGAGCTGGGGGTCGAATATCTCGAAGCTTTTGGAGATTCTCAATTGATAGTCAACCAAGTCCGTGGAGAGTATGAAGTCAGGAACCAAGACCTGATCCCGTACCACCAGGAGGCCATCAAAATGGCAGATTCTTTTGAAGAATTCTTTATCGAATACATCCCTCGCCTCCAGAACACTTATGCGGATGCACTGGCAGCACTAGCGGTATCACTTGCGCAGCCTCCCAAAACCGAGGTATTAGTTAAGGACGCATCAGCTCTGCATACCCATATACGATATGGATATTGAAGAGGAAGATGATGGAAACGTAAACGCCAAGGAGGTGAATTCAACTCAAATTGGGTCTGAGTCCCGAGATTGGCGTTATCCTATCATTGACTACGTCCAATATGGTATTCTGCCAGAGGATGTAAAAGAAAGGGAATCAATCCGCCGGAGAGCACCAAGATTCTTCTATAACACCGAGACCCATACATTATACCGTAGAGGGTACGATGGTTTGCTACTCCGATGCCTTTCGAACAAAGAAGCAGAAGAAGTTCTTAAGGAAGCACACGAAGGAGAATGTGGTGCGCATCAGCACGGTCCCAAACTGTATGATCGTATTAGAAGAATGGGATATTTTTGGCCAACAATGGTTCGTGATGCAATCGAATACGCCCGAGAGTGTCATGCTTGTCAAATACATGCAAATTATATGCACCAACTGTAGGCGTATAAAAACACGTCAACCACATCTTGGCCGTTCGAGACATGGGGTATGGACATTGTCGGTCCTATTTTTCCCCCTTCAGTCAAAGGTGATCGATTCATTCTCGCAATCACGGATTACTTTTCAAAATGGGCTAAAGCGATTCCGCTTAGAGAAGTGAAGATGAACAACGTCATCAATTTCATCAAGCATCATTGTAGACGGTAAAAAATACCTCTGTGAGCCTATGGGAAATTCGCCTGTAAGAAGTCGCCTGCACAATTCCCTAGCGCCTGAGCCGCATGGTCGTCAAATGTGCTCGGTTCCAGATTCGCCTGAATGATCGGCTCGCCTGCACGAGTTGGGATCAGTTGGAATAGCGAAAATTTGCCGTTCACGCAACTCGCCTACCCGAGTCCAAAGTCGAATCTGCCAAGGCACAGTTTTGAGTGCCTATAAATAGGCTCAGGGGGGCTCATTGGTGAAGGGTTGGAATTTTGGAGCCGAAACTCTGCCGGATTGAGAATTGGACTTGAACTTTCGGAGCTTTGAAGACTCAACTTCCAGATCTGGTTCTTGGCGATCATCCACGCCAAATAAGGCAGGAGTTCGAGAGAGATCAGATCTGAGATCTACACAGTTTCCCTCCGGATCAAAGCTTGGCCTTTGATCCCGAGAAGAGTCTCGATTTCGCTTGGTCGAATTCGATAACTTGGGCTATTATTTCCTAGGTGAAATAATCCCCTCGGCTGTTATTTCCTTCGTGAGATAACACCCGCTATACCATGTAGATCCGACCAGATCAAGATCACACAATAGTCCATGGATTAACCCCAGCGTAGGCAAAGAACCCACAAAAGCGAGAGACCGCAAAACAGGATCTCGCGATTCGTTCGACAAATAAGAAAAGTTGTAATTTTTCTTTTCTTTGATTTTGTTGTAACCAGATCTTATAAAAAGACCGGATCTTTTGTAATCGAAAAACAATTACTCGAGAGAACAATGAATTCAATGAAGAAAACAATTTTTCCCGAGAACAATCTGGCGACCACAGTGGGAGCCACCGATCTCGCTGCCGAGATCGTTGCGTCGCAGCCGCGGATCTCAATCCCGGTCGAGGAGGAGGTCGAGTATGAATTTGACCAGTAAAAGTTCGAGGAGTATCTGTCATCCTCGTCCGGATCGACCTCCCCCCTCAAGTCCAAGAAGTTCTCCTCCAGGAGAAAAATCCGTTGGTATGAAGAAGTTGAGAATACCAACGAAGATCTCACCCCGATTGATGCCATGGTTGCATCAGGTGAGGCTCCACCAACCTCCAACCAGGTTAAGCCTGTTCCCGCCAATTCCTCCGTTACTCTTTCCAAGAGAGCCCGTCAGAGGCGACGCCAACGTTTGGCCAAAGAACTCACTAAGGCGATGGAATCCACGGATGGAATCTGCTATAACGCGGATCTGAAGAACAGGAGAGGCAAACAGCCTCAACAACCAATGAATGGCAGGTCCTCCAAGCCGCCAACGAACGAATGGATCCGTGTCACACGGAATCGTTCGACACTTGAGGAGCGCATTTCGCAGCCGCCGCCGCACTGTCAGCGCAGGCACGGGCTCAGAAGTCCAAGACCCGCAGAAGGCTACAGAAGGAAGTGGCCAAAAAGCCAGCACCAACTCGCCAAGTATGGAAGCCGAAGTCTGAAGCGGCGATTCAGGCTAAGGCACAATCATTGCAGCCTTCGAAGCAAGTTCAACCTCCGGCGAACCAACCGAAATCGCCGGCAATTCCAATAGCTACTCCGGGAGATCCCGCGGGATCATCCCAAAGAAGGAAGTCCATTTTGGAGCACCTCGGTCCACTTCCCGATGACCGATGCAAAGCTCCAATTCAAGAACGTTTGAGCCCGATGAAGAAGCCCCGAACGACTCAACATGCTGGGGGTCGCCATCACCTTCAACATGATAACGAGTTCAAGGCAGCTGCGCGTGCCACTTTGTGCATTGAAGTCCGGGAGCCCACTGAGAATTCACGCCCAAAAAGGTATGTTTCGAAGCGCGTGACTCTTGAAAGCCCAAAGAAGGCAGTTCGCCCTCAGAAGGAAACATTGTCGTCTGATGATGATGACGTTATACCTGAGAAGTCATGCCAACACACGATAGGTTACTCCGACTGTCAAACCGACGAGTTGTACTATCGTGATGGGAGCATGAGGAAAATCAGGAAGAGGAGTCCCCGAGGACTGGAAACTCAATGCCCCTGTTCCAAACTCATTCGGGCAGTATTGTCTAAGTGCAACTGCATCAAGACGGTCCCCGAAAGAATTTTGGTTTTCGAAAGGCTCAGCACCGAAACGCCAAAACCAAGGCCTAGGCGCTTCCGACAAAGAAGAAGGGTAGTCAAAGATGGAGAATTTCCGAGGGTCACCACTAACATGACCAGCAAAGGGACATCGACACGGGATAATCCCGAGTCGATTCCGTTAGTACCCCGGCGGATGACCCGTCTGTAGTCCGGAGCCATCATACGAGGAACTTATGGTAGGGTTCGGACAAGACTTCCTTCAGAAGATGAAGAATCGGATGCCTGCTCTGCGGTCGCATCGGATAATACAGTATCCAGCGAGGGATAACCCCGCGAGTCACTGATGATAAGCACCGAACAAGTGGCCAAGATGCTCGAAGAAGCCATAGCTAAACAGCAGGAGAGCTTCAAGCACGAAATGCAGATGGCCATGCAGAGTATGAGAGAAATGCATGACCAGCAAATCCAAGCGCTGACAAACCAGCAAGGCGAGCCAAATCGTCGTAACCAGATTGATCTGGAAGATGAGGAAGCTCACAATGCCAATAATCCTCCCGTCAATGCAGGGGGTGGTAACGAGAATGCTGATGAAGACTCAGGCAAAAACCTAAAGATTAAAAATCTCGAGAGCAAAATCAATACGTTGATTTCCGCTCAAGAGATGAAGAAGACAGGCATTCCTTGTCCAAACCCAAGAGAATGGGAATCAATCCCCTACCCGGCGAAGTTCGGCACTCTTCGCGGAGCCGCCTTCGATTGGTATCGTCGCCTCAAGCCAGGAAGCGTGAATAGCTGGGACGACATGGAAACTAAGTTCCTCGCTAATTTCTTCAACGACGACACCGAGATATCCATCGGAACGTTGCTCGATGAGAAACAAAAAGACGGGGAATTGGTCGACACCTTCGTCAAAAGGTTCCGGAACAAGGCGATGAACTGTCGGGACCCGATCACTGAGGAGTTCATTCTCCAGACTTGCCACAACAACCTCGCATTGGATGTATTGGAGGCAATGGGAACAACACCGTCTAACACTTGGAAAGACTTGAAGGTGCGCGGTAAACAAGCCGAACGCTTCCTCCGAAGGAAGAAGGCCGAGAGGAACCTACCGACGGCTAATCCTCTGAACTCGAACTTCGCCTCTCGTGGTAAGGGCAAGGCACCTGCAGCTGCTGTTGGTGCTAATCGAACGTCACAACAGCAATCTTCCAGCCATCTTCGAATCCCTCCTTGAAGGTAACAAGATCAAGCTACCACCTATCACAAATCAGGAGGAAGCTGACAACATTACGGACCCAAAGTACTGTGCATACCACAGGAGGGTCGTTCATCCCACCAAGGATTGCTTTACTCTCAAGAATAGCATTCAGACCTTGGTCGAAGCCAGCGTCATAACGCTAAAATAAGCCAAATGAGAATGGCCAGACTCCGACGAGTATAAGAGTATAAACTGCTTCTCAATCTTTCGACCGGTATAAGAGGTTAAAGTGCTCCCTGATACTCCAACATGTATATGAGTCTAAACTGTTTCATTTCTTTCACGGGAAGTTTCTGGAGAATTTTTATATGTAATATTCTTAAGGATAACCAAGTCATGTAACTGAGTACAATGTCGGACCCAGTTCCACAAGGGAAGCTGGGGGTGGATTATTCATGTATCGGGAAGTTCCCAAAAGAATACCACGGGTGATATTCTTAGGGATAACCCAATCACTATAAAAGTGATAAGTAAAACATCCACATTTAAACTCTAAGTGTCGGGATGTTTTCCATTATTGTTATCAAATTCATTAATTCTCATGAGTTATCTTGTTGAGACGAGATTCGATCCTTTTGACAGATTATCCCCCACTGATCAAGTCAATTGACGGTGGGTTCACTAAATTTTCTGTCCGCCAATTCATGTCAATTTCCAAAGCTTGACGTGTTAAGTCCTGATTACTTAACGTCAAAACCCTTCATCGAGTGGCCAGTACAAACCAGTATTTCTACTGCTACTTGTATTCCACTCCCCTTGCTTTCAGGTCAAACCTACAGTTGGGGCTACAATCAAAATCCCCTCTCGATTCCTCCAAAGAACGAGAGGTCCACTTTCAAATCGAGTGATCAAACCTTCCTACAGTTAGGGTCATCTCAAACTCCTACTTGGTCAAACCTTCCTACAGTAAAGACCAAAACAACAATTCACTCTCGATAAACGAGAAATTCACTTTTAGTTCGGTAATCAAACCTTCTGACAGTTAGGATTATCCGAATTTTTCGATTCTCGGAGTGGAGGTCCCACTCCTAGTTTCATCTTTCCGGATTCTGGGGGTGGAGACCCCACCTCGAGTCTCCTTTCCAGCTGAAGATAGAATATAAAATTCTTCTTCTTCAGTGTCGGGAGATAGAATATAAAATTCTTCCTCTCCCATTTCGGGTTCGTCTTTACCCCAAGAGAAGACACCACCTTTTTCAACTCCCAAAATCTGTGCCTCACAGGTATAGGGAATTTTATCCCGAATCCTAAGTAGGGATAAGTCAACGCCTAACACGCATTGCCGGTTTAGTCTTTCATCGATTGAAGAATACACTAGAATTCCACTCTAGGAAGTTTATCCCGAATCCTAAGCAGGGATAAGTCTGCGCCTAACACGCACTGCCGGTTTAGTCTTTTTCCGTAGAAAAAGACACCAGAGGTCGATTCTGGGGTATTCTATCCCGAAACCTAAGCAAGGATAAGTCTGCGCTTAACCCGCGCTGCCGGTTAGTTCTTAACCGTTAAAAAGAACACCCGTTCACATATTCAACATTGTGGCAGGTTGTTATTAATATCACCAAAATCCATGCCTTACACGCATGGGGAATTTCATCCTGAATCCTAAGAAAGGATATGCCGACGCCTAACACGCGTCGCCGGTTTAGTCTTTCTCCGTAGAAAAAGACACCAGAGTTCGATTCTGGGGTATTTTATCCCGAAGCCTAAGTAGGGATAAGTCAGCGTCTAATACACGTTGCTGGGTAGCCTATTCCCGTAACAATGGCGAAGTCTACGTATTCGAAGTCGTAGCAGCGAGTCTAAGGGAGTTCATTCCGTTAGCACAACGTCACATGCGGAATGGATTTAGACAATCTGCATGCTAGCCCGACTCAAACGGTAGTCGGTAAAGGCTAATCAAATCCGTTGAAGGCTGGGGGTTAGCCAAAAATCCTAAAGTCAACGCCTAACATGCGTCGCCGGGTAGTCTATTCCCGTGAGAAAGACGAAGTCTACGTATTCAATATCGTAGCACTAAGAGCGTTAACTCTCTTAGCACAACGTCACATACGGAACGGATTTAGACAATCCGCATGCTAACCCGACTCAAACGGTAGTCGGTAAAGGCTTATCAAACCCGTTGATGGCTGAGGGTTTGCCAAAAATCCTATAAATACGAGAGTCACTGACGCATCAGCTTCATTAGTTGGTCTCGTGACTTGAGCATCCAATGGCATTCGAAACCCTAGGGTCAACGTCGGTCAACGCGTAACCCTAGGTCAACGCCAGTCAACGCGTTGCAATCAAAAAGTCAACGTACAACGTTCAAAACCCTAAGGTCAACACGTAACCCTAGGTCAACGCCTATCAATGCGCTGCAATCAATACTCCGAAAAGTATACGAGTATAAACTGCTCCTTAGTACTCCAATAAGGTATACGAGTATAAACTCCGAAAAGTATACGAGTATAAACTGCTCCTTAGTACTCCAATAAGGTATACGAGTATAAACTATTCTCTATTTTTTGGTTAAGAAGTTTCTGGAGAATATTTTTCTAAAAATATTCTTAAGGATAACTCAACAACACTACGCCGGACAACGCGTCGCGAATAAAGACTTAACGCCAACAATCAGTTCTATGTTGAACCAACAAGCACGAGCTAAAGATCAGAAAATCAGGAATCAACTTCAAGGTCAAAATTCCAACAACGGTCAGACAATAAATGCAGCACCGGAACCCTTACAGACATTCGACAAAGCACCGAATAGCCCGAAGGATTGAAGGAATCAAGAACAGAAGCCATTCCGAAGTCCCTTAACATAGCCCGAAGGATTGAAGGAATCAAGAACGAGGCTAAAATACTTTGGAGGGGGTATCTGTAGGCGTATAAAACTGCTTATAGGTCCCTTAACACAGCTCGGCACGATGATTCAACAAACCAACGAACCATCGGGCGACATATCCAAACACGAGCGTCAGTCCACAACACCGAAGCCAAGTGACACGCAATGAAGTGGATTAACGAGGCAACGAGGTTAACGAATCGTACGCGAGCAACGGAATGCATCCATTCGCGTGCGGAATCAAGCCAACAGTTCGGGGAGTCAACGAGTCATCTAACCATAGAACGGATTCGAACTCGAACACCGAAGCGGATTTACTGCCAAATCAGGATTCAAATCAACAAATCGGAGTCCAAATCAACAGCGAAACCGGAAGACGGCAAAACGACAAACACCTGGAGGGCTCGGTCCATTCCGCCAACCTCCATTGGATATCATCGTTGAAGCCGCAATCCATCCATCCTCCAACATATTGTTTGCCTAGAATCAATATAAAACACAAACACTAGACAAACAATATTAGATGTAAATTGTTTGTAAATCATCATCAAAATAAGAAGGCCAACAAACGCAGCTTCCAAATTGCTGCAAACGCTTGCTGCAAATAAGCTTCCAGACGCTGCATCCGAGCTTCCAGACGTTACGTCTGAGCTTCCAGACGCTGTGTCCGAGCTTCCAGACGTTGCGTTCAAGCTTCCAAATACTGTGTTTGAACGCAGAATTCATGCTAGAAGGCGGATTTTACGTTTGACTCGTTCAAACACGAGCTAAACGGTTTTAAAACTGTTTCTCACGATCTGAGGGGATCACAACTCTACTCAGGAGTGATTTAAGGGGCGGTTACATCCTATTAGCCCCACGCCAAATAAGGCAGGAGTTCGAGAGAGATCAGATCTGAGATCTACACGGTTTCCCTCCGGATCAAAGCTTTGCCTTTGATCCCGAGAAGAGTCTCGATTTCGCTTGGTTGATTTCGATAACTTGGGCTATTATTTCTGTAGGCATATAAAATTGCTTATAGGTCCCTTAGCTCAGCTCGGCACAAACCGACGAACCAACGACTGAGGGGATCACAACTCTACTCAGGAGTGATTTAAGGGGCGGTTACATCCTATTAGCCCCACTTAGGAGTGAATTAAGGGGGAACGGTTACACCCCTTAATCCCCTATGTGAGAGTAACTGAAGAAAATTTCCATCAAACAAAAGAAAATTTCCATCAAACAAAAGAAATTTTCCATTAAACGAAATTTTGTTTCAAATTTTCCATCAAACAAAAGAAATTTTCCATCAAGAGTTTCAAATTTTGTTTGATGGAAAATTTGTAATAAGTAAAATGAAAGAAATTTAATTTGTATTCTCTCGGTCTTAATTACAATTTGGATTTCCGATTACAAAAGAGAGGAGAATGATCTGGATTCTCTCCTTTGTTTAATTCTGGGTTCTTCACGGTGGCGATAGAGTGCATCCCTCGAATGCTCGCGTCGAGTTTGCTCTCCGTTGACGATCTGAATGTCTTGTTTCACTAGAATAATATCTTCTTCTCACGATTTGACACCGTGGAGGACTTACATGGTAAGTTTGAAACTCTTGATGAGTTAATAACTCTGAACGAGTTTGAAACTCTATGAAAGAGTCGATTTAACCGAAAGTCGGTTATAAGCCAAAGATAAAGAAGATCTTGTTGCCGATATCCAAAGCTCCAGCCGAAGGATGAAGGGTCCTCTTTTCGCTGCTAAGTCCTAGCTGAAGGATCAGAACCGAAGGATCCGAGCCCCCAACTAAACTAATTTTTTTAGTTATTTATAGGGGATTAAGGGGTGTAACCGTCCCCCCTTAATTCACTCCTAAGTGGGGCTAATGGGATGTAACCGTCCCTTAAATCACTCTTGAGTGGAGTTGTGATCCCCTCAGATCGTGGGAAATAGTTTTGAAATCGTTCAGCTCGTGTTTAAACGAGTCAAATGTAAAATTCGCGTTCTGGCATGAATTCTGCATTCAAACGCAGTGTCTGGAAGCTTGAACACAACGTATGGAAGCTCGGACACAATGTCTAGAAGCTCGGACGTAGCGTCTGGAAGCTTATTTGCAATAATTGGAAGCTGCATTTGTAGCGATTTGGAAGCTGCGTTGGCAACTTGTTAGAAGCTGCGTTGGCAGGATTTAAGAGCTGCATTTGGCAGCGGATAGAAGCTGCGTTGGCAGCTTTGGAGGGTGCGTTTGCAGCCGAACATGAGCTACGTTGGCAGCTGGGTCTGAGCTGCGTTTGGAACTGAATGTGAGCTACGTTTGTACTGCGTCAGCAGCTGTGAACACGGTGCGTCTTGATGCTGGTACACGGGGAGGACTTTCGCGTCTTGATTTGAAGAGACCATCGATTTGTAGTCTCTTTCTGTCAAAGCGTTGTAAAGATCATCATTTTGTAATCTTTACTTTAGCTCTTTGATATGTGAGAGTTGTCAGATTGTAACTCCCGATGTTGATTATGAAGGCTGTTGATTAGAGCTTTCATCAGTTGTTGTCAAGGTCGTCAGATTGTAACCTTCATTGATCTACATGAAAGTCTTTAAATTGTAGCATTCTGGAAGCCGTCAGATCGTAACTTCCATCATCAGTGTTTGATGGGGATCAGCTATCTGTAGTGATTTTTAGACAGCCTACACTAAGGAAAGAGGACCACATATTACTATCAGTTTAGATCCGTATAGTTGTACAATTTGCGCTATCCAGCGCAGAACTCTGACATTTCAACATAATAGTCACAGACGCACGTGTGGATGAGAATTCTTCATCAGCCACCATTGGAAGCAGAGAGGAGTGTGTTATCACCTCTTCCTAGGCTCTGAACTTCTAGTGAGAATATTTTTAATACATGATTAAAGGGTTAATTTCAGAAAAGAATAAAACCCTAGGCTTGTCTTATAAAATTTCACTGAGCTATTTTATCTTTAGGCTATAGAAATCCCCTCAAATTTGAGCGTGCCTTAGATAACTCTCCTTAACTTTCAAAACATAACCAAACCCCCCTTAACTAATAATTATGTATGTCTCACAAAACCCTTCATCTTTCTAGTTTTTGCAAATAACCCCCCTAGTATTATTAATTTAGACTATGCAATGACTAAAATGCCGTTGGCTGGAAAAAAAAACACTTGAGTTTAAAAATCCAACTCAATCAAAATATTATATTTCAGTTCGGTGGGTTTTGATAAGGAAACTAATCTTCAAAAAAATTGAAAGTTTCAATTGTTTGAAACATTACAAGCATCGATAAGCAGAAAATAAAAGAATTTTAGTATTTCAAAAAGTATCGTCACATAAA
This sequence comes from Asparagus officinalis, assembly GCF_001876935.1. Taxonomy (NCBI): domain Eukaryota; kingdom Viridiplantae; phylum Streptophyta; class Magnoliopsida; order Asparagales; family Asparagaceae; genus Asparagus; species Asparagus officinalis. The sequence continues at coordinate 29,561,082 of NC_033796.1, forward strand.
CCTAGCAATAAAGATGGAGGAATAAGAAGAGGGGGGAATAAAATAAAAGTCATTTTGATCCAAAACAAGTTAAAGAGGACCACTATAGTAAAAAATTTAATGTCATAGGGATAGTATGGTTATTTCGAATCATTTGTTCCTTTAAATTTAAATAATATTAGTTTAAGGGGTTAAGTAAATGACAAAGAGCTCAAGGCAGCTGCGCGCACCAATTTGCGCATTGAAGTCCAAGAGCACGCCGAAAATTCTCGCCCAAAAAGGCATGTTTTGAGGCGGGTAACCTTTGAAAGCCCAAAGAAGGCAAGTCAACCTCTGATGGAAACATTATCATCTGATAACGATAGTGTTATACCTGAGAAGGCGTGCCCGCACACGATAGGTTACTCCGACTGTCAAAATGATGAGTTGTACTATCGTGCTGGGGGTACGAATAGAACCAGGAAGAGGTAAATAATATTTTTAATGTTAAGGAGGGTTATCTACAACAACTTCATAATTGAGAAGGTTTTCTAAGGTTAAAATAGTTGAGGGGGTTTTCTGAGATGACCATATAGATGAGGGAGGATTTCTAAAATTAAATCATGATTAAAACTCAAGCGCACAAGCGCATATGACATGCAATGATAAATGGTACTGTTGTAAGCCCAAATAGGTATGATGTTTACCATGATAGTCATATTGATCATATCCTAGCTCTTAGATGGTTAGACCTCATCACTTATCTTTTTTCATAACTCATTTTACTAAACGAGGTGATAGCTCATGACCAGGAGTAGGAATTGTATTAGAATGCACTGCATCGTGCAAGAGTTTTTGAGCTGATTATTCTATTTGGAATGAGATAGTTTGATTTTTTTTCATTGCTCTCCTATTTGACATAAATGAATCTCGCACCGTGCATGGTTCTAATGGATTTTTTTTTAAAGGCAGGTAGGGTAACTTAACCAACCAAGTCCTCAACAACACTCTGTCACAAAAACAAAGGAACAGAAACAGACCAAAAATAAGAGGACAAACAGTCCACCGACTGAGCTAGGGAGTGAGCAACACCATTACCAGTGCGTCTTACATAAGAAAATTTAGAGCAGTCAGTAATAGTCAGACCAGCACGAACTTTGTCTGTAATAGAAGCCAATAAAGCAAAAGGAGAATGCGAGTTAACCAAGGAGACAATCTTTAAAGAGTTAATTTCCACTACTGAAATCCTCCACTTCATATGTCGAACAAAGCGAATGTCTTTCAGGACAACCAACAGCTCTGCATGATCCACAGACATAGGATCCCTGATCCCTATAGAGTAGCAACCAATCACATGTCCATGATGATCCTGAATAACACCTCTCAAATCAATAATATCTCCTTCCAGAGGAACAACATCTGTGTTGAGCTTCAGCAAACCAGGAGCATGGTGATACCAAGAAAAAGGTCATTTGGAAGGGGTGACAATGTCACGGGAGAGACCTCTAACTCTATCCCCTTCCTTCACAAAACAGAAAATCTGAGTCACTAAGACCAAGGCCTCTCTAACACCACCACCATGAGAGCGCATATTCCTTTCCCCCCATATAAACCATATAGTTGTGAAAGTCAAAGCCAAAGAGTCCCCAGGGCAAACAGAGGTGAGATGAAAAAGGAAATCACCACAATACGTATCTCAAAAATCATTAATCACTTCCCAAAGATCTAAGGACTCCCACACTAAACGAGCAAAGGAGCAGGTGGTGAAGATATGAAGGACGGTCTCAAAGGCAGCAAAGCAAAGGCGACAACTAGGGGGCACAAAGATCCCCTTGCGAGATAAACCAGCTGAGGTGGGGAGAGCATCATAGAACAGACGCCAAAAGAACACTCTAATCTTCGGTGGGATCTCTGCATGCCAGATCAAGGACCACCACTTCACTACCCTAGAATCTGAGGTGGAAGCAGTATCAGGCATAGTGTTGCGAATAAGTTAGTATCCACTATTGACTATGTAGCACCCCTTCTCCTCATAATGCCAATTGAGTCTGTCAAAGACATGAGAAAGCAGTAGTAGGATAAATGAAATGTCCTTCCAATCTATCTGCCAAAAGAATGTAGCAATCAGCTCATGATTCTAATTACCCAAAGTAGAGATCAGCACAGCCACTCTTCTGGAAGGGTCGATCAGAGAAGTGATTGGCCTAAAAGAAAATGGTCTTAGGATCCATGGGTCAGCACTAATAGAGACACTCTGGCCATCACCTATCCTCCATCTCAGACCTCGAGTGTAAAACCCCGAAAATTTTGAAAATATTATTATAAATGATAATAAATGAGTTTTATTATGATTGGTGATCATTCTAGGATGAATGGATCAGATTGGAATCGATTTGAGATCGATTCATAGTTTCAGCCTCGGTATCGCGAGTCTACTTAAAACTGATACTATTTTATTTTTAGAATTTTTCTATTGATCAGATGAGCACGAGATTTACTCCATTGATCTTAGAATGTCAAGAATGTGTTGTGGGTAAAGTTTCATTGAGTTCTGACGACGGAGACTGAAACACTATTTTGAGACGGTATCGCGTCTACTGACATCCATTGTATTTGTATTTTTAATAATTTTTATGTTGACCAGATAAATATGAGGATTACACCATTGATCGTAGAATGTTGAGACGTTCTTGTGGGTAAATTTTTATTACTTTCTGAGAACGGAGATTTGAAACTTAATTTTTTAAATAATATAAAATTATAAATATTTTTTTTTCCTTTTCTTTTCTTCTCTCCACCTACCCCCACCTACCCCGCTCCTCTCTTCTCCTATAAAAAGGGGCCCTCCCCTTCACTCTTCTCACACGGCAGAAAGAAAGAAGAGAGAGAAAGAGAAGGAGGGAGAGAGAGAGAGAGAGAGAGGGAGGGAGAGAGAGAGAGAGAGAGAGAGAGAGGAAGAAAAGAAAGAGAAAGAAGAAGGGGGGTTTTGGCAATTCGAAAAACAGGAACAGATAGGGATTCTAATTTCAGAGATCAATAAAGGCAAGTTCATCTCTTTCCAAACTTATCCCCAGTAAATTTTGATATTGATGAATATACATGATATTGATGAATATACATGATATTGATGAAAGGACATGATATTGATAAAAATTGATGAATATACATGATATTGATGAATATACATGATATTGATTAAAAGACATGATATTGATAAAAATTGATGAATATACATGATATTGAAGAAAAGACTTGATATTGATGAAAATTGATGAATAGAATATAAGACTAAATTCCTAAAGACATGATATTGCTAGCTAGAACTATACGTACATGTCTACCGCTGGAAATACTGTTACTATTTTATACGTATGATACTATTCATGCATACGGTACTATTCATAAATACTGTTACTATTTATATGTACGGTACTATTCATGAGTACTATTACTATTCATATGTACGGTACTATTCATAAAAACCATACTATTCATACGTACGACACTATTCATAAATAACGTTACTATTCATATGTACGGTACTATTCATAAATACCGTTACTATTCATACATACTGTGGTACTATTCATACGTACTGTTATTGTTCATACATACGACACTATTCATAAGTACTGACACTATTCATATGTATGGGTACTATTTATACATACTGTTACTATTCATGCATACGGTACTAAGTCGTAAAGTACTGTTGTTATTAGTAAGTACTGCTACTATTCATAATTAGTTAATACAGCAGATAGTCGGGGTTGGTAACCCTGATCATTTACTGGACAGTTTGGTCCAGTTTTATTTTCTGGAGTTTGTTTGCGCCATTTGTGACGCGATCGTGGAGTTTGAGCCGCTTGATGTTATACTTACAGTCATGAATATGACGAAATACGCATTTGAGTATCCCACGGGGATTATGACGAATTGAGATCTATTTACTTGTGAGTTAGTACACCGCAAATGAGACTGCGATGATACATATTTGTCGATCCGCACGGTGATGCGATGATACCTATTTGTCGATCCGCACTATGATGCGATGATACATATTTGTCGATCCGCACTATGATGCGATGATACATATTTGTCGATCTGCACTATGATTCGATGATACCTATTTGTCGATCCGTACTATGATGCGATGATACCTATTTGTCGATCCGCGCGATGATGCGATGAGTTGGAAGAAGTTCAGAATGATAATATTATAAACTATTTACATGAGTATTTGGCGGATGCCAAAAGTGTTTCTACTCATTGTTGAAATACTTTGCTATACGAGTACACGAGATACATATGCTGCTGTCTATTATGATGCTTTACTTTCCAGTTATATTTTGATGGCTTAGTTCAGGGTTAATATTTAGTTATTTACTATCTGAGACATACGGTATATACATGAGGGTTTCCTTGTTTAGATTATTTCACTCGACGTACTACGTCTCAAGTTGTAAGTTTCTAAATATTAATTCCATTAGATACAGGAAAAATGATCTAGGTAGACTATGCTTAATAGATAGAGCCTCCACTTCATCATCTAGTAGCCCTTCCCCTGGGGGCGGATGGAGGTGAACTTGCTGTAGCGCTCTGACGCTCTTGTTGTTGTTCTTTTTCTTTTATTTTATTTCTCATTTCAGGCGGCTCAGAGCATCGGAGAGTCGCAGGGTGACGGAGTTCTTGCATAGTCGCCGTCGCGTATTTTTACTAGTATGGACTCCACAGTGATCTTATGTTTCCATTTAGTCATTTGAGTTTGTACTCATATTGTTAAGGCAATATGCCTTAGTACGATTTCTAATCGATTCATGTTGAGACATATCATGTTATTTTAGACTCCAGATGTATATCAGTTGTATTCCAGTTTAGTTTATTTGGGACATGATTTCATTTATGAGATATATCTTTCCGTATCATGTCTATAGTATTTATTTCCCTTATTTGCCTGTTTTGTACCTTCATTTATATTGGTTTCCACTAGAGGATATTACTGTGATTGGTGAAACATGTTGTTGCACAGTGGAGGTGCATGACAGGTTTGACATCTCTGGGTTCACCTTGGACTGCAGCCAAGTGTGAAAACAGGGGCGTCACATCGAGCCAGGAGCTTTCTTCCCCAGATAATGCTCCACCATAAATAAGAGCAACCAGGGCCGACACCACCTGAAAGGAAGTCTGAGTCCCTGAAATACTTCCCCTTCAAAACCCTACTAGCCAGAGAAGAATGGTCCTAAATGATTTTCCATGCTTGCTAGCCACCAATGCCTAATTAAACATCTGTAGATCTTTAAAGCCTAGATCACCCTCTGACTTTACACGACACACCTTCTACCACCTAACTCAGTGAATCTTTCTCTCACCAGAAGTTAATCCCCACCAGAATCTCATAATGATATACTCAATCTCCCTGCACAAAAAAAATTAGAATGCAAAAAATACTCATCACATAGCATGAGATCGCCTGCAAAACAGCTTTCACCATAACCACTCACCCCCAGCTGAGAAAAGGGCCCTCCTCCAAGCTTGGACTCTTTTCCAAAATGAGTCTCTGATTGAAGCAAAAGTCTGACGACGGCTTCTTCCAACCACCGAAGGGATGCCTAAATACCGATCATGTGACTGGGCCCTATCAAGCCCCCAAGACAGAGAAAATAAAGGCCCTAATATCCTCATCTACACAGGGGCTAAAGGTGATGGCAGACTTCTGAAAGTTAACTTTTTGACCGGTTGCATCCTCATATAGTAGCAGAGTACTTTGGACAGTCTGTGCAGTGACCTGGGAAGCCTAAATAAAAACCAAAGAGTCATCTATAAAGAACAAGTGAGAAATTTTTCGCCCCGACTAGGAACAAGATAACCCTCTGATGCACCTGTTCTTCTCCTGTTTGATGATCAATGCCGAGAGAGATTCCGTGTAGAGAAGAAACAAATATGGAGATAGTAGGCATCCTTATCACAGACCAGTGTAGGCGTCTAAAATTGCCTAGGAGAGCCCGCACGAAACTCGAAGCAAAGAGTGGACGAATCGAGAAGGTTCACGTCAACCAGCTCGCGCACGTCGGTCAACACGCGCGCGTCAATCAATTCGTGCGCGTCGATCAACACGTGCACGTCATCCAGCTCGCGCGCGATGGTCAACATGTACGTGTCAATCAGTTCCTGCGCGTCGGTCAACATGCGCACGTCAATCAGCTCACACACGTCGGTCAACACGCGCGCGTCAATTAGTTTGTGTGCGTCGATCAACACGCGCGCGTTAATCAGTTCGTGCGCGTCGGTCAACATGCGCACATCATCCAGCTCGTGTGCGTCGGTCAACACACGCGCATCAATCAGTTTGTATGTGTCGGTCAACACGCGCACGTCAATCAGCTCACGCGCGTCGGTCAACAGCGTGCGTCAATCAGTTCGTGCGCGTAGGTCAACACGCGCACGTCAATCAGCTCACGCACGTCGGTCAACACGCGTGTGTCAATCAATTCGTACGCGTCAGTCAACACGCGCACGTCAATCAGCTCACGTGCGTCGATCAACATGCACGTGTCAATCAGTTCGTGCGTGTCAGTCAACACGCGCACGTCAATCAGCTCGTGCACGTCGGTCAACACGCGTGCGTCAATCAACGCATGCATGTCAACCAACGCGTGCAGTCCCAATTAGTCGACGCGTTCGACGTTCAGTCTCGTAACGAAGTGTACAAGTCATTAAGTCGACCAAATACATGAAATAGCAAAAAGAACAAATCCCGGAAAAGCGCCAAAAGAGAAGAACTCAGCAGAGGCGACGAACCCCCCCAGCGCGGGACGGCACAGGCTGACCCGCGCCAGTGCGGGTCAGATCTGACCGACCTGCTCAAGCGCGGGTCGGATATGTCCGACCCGCACATGCGCGGGTCAGACCCTACTGACCCGCGCCCTTGCGAGTCAGCAGAGCCCGACACGCTGTTTCGACCCCCGGACGTGTTTTCGATGATTTTAAAGCGGTTTTTATAGGATTTATCTGTTCCATGGGTTCCTAACTGACTTGATATCATCCATAAACGTGGTTAGGCTATTGTTAACTGAAGATAAGACCAAATCACTCATTCTTATCCAAATAACCGCACCTGAGGCCTATAAATATCAGCCCAAGACCTCCATTTTGCAGATCTAGAATTTTATCAAGAGGACGAGGTGCTGCTGGATTGAGGAGTCAATGAGCACGAAATTTTAGCGAAGGCCAACGAGATCCCGGTGAACTTCAGCATAAAGAAGAAGTCTTTCGAAGGATCCGAATCCCCGTACGTCCGTTCCTTGATACTAGGCCTAGTCTTAATCTCGAGAAGAGCTACTGATTTCGCTTGGTCGATTTCAGCGCTTCAAGCGAATACTTCCTTGGTGAAGTAGGAGCTCCGTTAATTTTCCGACAATCGGATCCGATCCGCGGTCGTCCACGGATAAACCCCGGCACCGGCTTAGAACCCACATAAGCAAGAGTCGATAAACGGATCTTGTGTTTATTTTCGAAAGAGTTAAATTTTTTTTATTTTCGTTATTTGAATTCATTGTAAATGACTAAAGTTATAATGAAATCAATCACGAAAGTGACTTTCGACGAAAACAACCACGAGTAGGAGTGACCTGATCCACAATCTGCCCTTTGAGGCAGAAAGAGAGTGAGGAAGTAGAGATACAGTCCAAGATGAGATGCCTCCAATGATCTGAAAATCCCATGACCTGAAGGGCCTTATCAATAAACCCCCATTCCACTCTATCATATGCCTTATTCATATCCAATTTCAGTACCATTTGCCCAGACTGACCCTGTCTTCTTTTTTGCAATGTGTGGAGAAGTTCAAAAGCAACAATAACATCATCCTGAAGTGATCTCCCTGGGACAAAGGCACCCCAAAAACATCTGATCAATTCGCTAATAACTCGCTTCAGCCTATTAGCAATGGTTTTCATGATAATATTGTAGACCACATTACATAGACCAATGGGTCTAAAATTTGCTACAGTCTCGGGTGAATCCTTTTTAGGGATGAGAACCACATTGGTTTTATTCCAAGACCTGATAGACGAGCCCCCATTTAGAATCTTTAAATATACAGCCGAAATATCTGAGCCAATAACAGACCACTGAGACTAAAAAAAGGATGCATAGAAGCCATATGGGTCGGGTGCCTTAGAAGGGCCCATAGATCGAAGATCACCCCATACCTCATCACCTGTAAAAAGCTCAGAAATGATCCAGAGATCATCCACTGAAAGCTTAGAAGAGATAGCACCACCTACCTCAGCCAAAACCTCCTTTGAAGGAGTGGAAGAAGAAAATAGTTCTGAGAAATACTCCTCAATAAGCATTACAATTCCCACCTGATCCTCCCCCAAGTGCCATTAGGATGACGTAGATGGCTAATAAAGTTCTTCCTCCTCCTAGTGAAAGCTCTAATATGGAAGAATTTGGTGTTACGGTCCCCGTCTCGGAGCTAATCAATACTAGATCGCTGTCGCCAGAAGCTCTCTTCTTTATACTCAAGAACCTCCCTCTTCTTTTCAAGTCTTCGGATCTCAGCCATACAATCTCCCACATCAGGCGAAGAGTAGAGAGACTGGAGTTTTCGCTGAATAACTGTTAATCTATGCCTCCATCTACCAAAATGCTCTTTACTCTAACTACTAAGATTTGTAGCACAAGACCCTAGCTTCTGACAAACTTATTCACATAGACCATGTTGTATGGAGATCCCAGGTCATACCCTGCTAATAACATTAATCAAATCATCCTCTTTAAGCCAGAAGGCTTCAAAGCGGAAGGGACGACCATGCCTAACCGGAAGGAGACGAGAAGCAGCAAAATATAACATAATAGGACGATGGTCAGTAACAGAGAAATCCAAGTGGTGTACCTCAGCAGTGGGAAATATGTCACGCCAGCCAAAATCAGTTACCATCCTGTCCAAGCGCTCTTGGATAGAGATATACCAGTTTGATGAATATTCCAAGTGAAGGTGTGCCCGTAATACCCTAAATCAAGTAGCTCACAATACAACAGAACATTCTGAAAATCTAGCATTCTCGAAACATGCACCTATCTACCATCCATCTTCTCCCCTAGGCTCGTGATGGCATTAAAGTCACCTCCACATAACCATGGCTTAGAGTAAAGACGCCTTAACTGTCTCAACAGATCCCAGTTCTGGTACCGTAAGTACTTCTAAGGATGACCATAAAACCTGGTGAATCGCTAATTCCTTTTCGCTGAGTCAACAACTGATGTGTCAATGTGCCACGGAGAAAAAGAACAAATAATCACATTCATTTTATCGCCCTATAGTAACATGAGTCCACCACTTCTGCCTCTACTATCCACCATAAAGCAATTCTGGAACCTAACTAAGATCTTATTATTTGTGCCCACCTATCAGAAAGTCTAGTCTCCGAAAGAAAGACTAGACTTGGGGAATGAGTCCGCATCAATATGCGGAAAGTAGTGAACGTTTCAAGGTTCCCTAGTCCCTGAACGTTCCAACAAAAGCAACTCATGGCTCCTGGCGCTCCTGGCCACCAGGGTGCGTTTCAACAAGAGTAGAATCTGGACTGGAAATCACTAATTGTGCCCTCTTCTCATGTACATCCGGAGGATCCTTTAGAGAATCTTTCCTACATTTGCCTCCTTTCTCTTTCTGTTTGGAGCCCTGCTACCCAGACCCACTATCAAGCCTCTTCCAGGGCAATATAGCCCGCTTTTCAGAGGTGGATATGGAAACCGTAATGTCATGCAAATCAGAGCCAACACCGGTATCCATGGTCAAGGGTACAGGAGGGGTTTCACACCTCACCGTGACTGGAATGATCTGTAGTGGAGTACTACCACATGAACCATCATCCTAAGTATCATCTGAGACCACCCGAGATGATAGTTGTTTTTGCCCCCTCACGATCTGCTTCAGTTACTCCAAAAGACCGAGTCTCAAAGGCCTTGGAAGATGGAGGGGGTTCTCTGAGCCAATAACTATATCTACTTTTGGATGTGATAAAAATATCATCGACTTGTACACTTCGTTTGTCACACTCAGCAGCTTTGTGGCCAACTTTTGGATGTGATAAAAATATCATCGACTTGTACACTTCGTTTGTCACACTCAGCAGCTTTGTGGCCAATAATGCCACATGAAAAGCAAACGTTTGTCACACTCAGCAGCTTTGTGGCCAATAATGCCACATGAAAAGCAAAAGTCAGGAAGTCTCTCATTATTAAGGAAGAGGTTCTCAATCTCCCCAGTCTCTTCAAAGCAAATACGTATGCCTCTTTTTGGAGGCTTAGTAATATCCACGAGAATTCTCAGTCGTATCTTGTTATCCCGCAAATCAATCCCTTTAAGTTCTCCTATAAGCGAGCCATAGTCTATGGCGCACCTCTCGTTCATCGCTGCCAGTGGTACATTTAAGTTCTCCTATAAGCGAGCCATAGTCTATGGCGCACCTCTCGTTCATCGCTGCCAGTGGTACATTCTTGACATTTACCCAAAATATAGTTGAAGAGAAATCCAGAGAAGTTGGGGCACCGACCCACGAGGAACAATCAAATTGATCAAGTTTTTTTCAAAGCACCATGGCCCACCATCAAGCACTTTCTCCCTAGCTGCATCGGAACCGAATCTGAAAAGGAAAGTATTCTTTCCTTTGTAATGTTCCACCTGGAAGGGAGCATCTACAATCCATACCTTCCTAAGGACACGCTCAAGACCATCTGTATTAGCAATCTTCCTACCAAAAACCTTCCTCGAGAGACAGTTGTTAAGGGAAGGTGAATCTGTCCGGTCCTTAGTTAACAAAAAAACAGGGTCATCATCGTCTAAGCTGCATTTGGCACAAAGCTCGGCCAACCCACCATCATCAATTCTCGCCATGTTCCAAATTGATTTGGAGCCGAGAGGCTGCTTGAAACGGTGATGCCATTAATATGAGACCGATAGACGGCCTTAAAATGACGATGTCGTTAATTTGAGTCTGAGAGACAGCTTAAACGGCGATGCCATTAATTGGAGACCGAAAGGCGGCCTTGAAACGGCGATGCCGTTAATTAAATATGAAACGACAATGCCGTTAATTAATTATGAAACGGCGATGCCGTTCGTGTGAGCCGAGAGACAACTACCTCAGAGGCTGAGATGTGGGAAACCCCGAAGACTGCCGTGAGGGTTGGGACGAGACTCAGATCTAGCCAAATAATTTTCCGTAAAACTATCGGAGTGAGACATGTGTCGTGCCTCACAAAGATTGTAGAAACCAGCCAGAGAAAAAAAATAAAAAAAGAGGGTGGTGCCGATGGAGATCCGTCACGAGGGAGGGGAGAGAAGCGTTACGTGCTTCCAGAGAGGAAAAGGAATGGACTGAGATCTAGGGTTTTCAAAACCTTAGAGAGAGGGCAGCTACAAGAGAGAGAACCAACTGAAAATTAGGGTTTTCAAAACCCTTGAGAGGGCTGCTACCAGAGAGAGCCCACTCAATTACTACGTAACAAATTTTGAAAAGCGGTGCTGCAGGACATTTGGTTCTAATGGAATTCATTCTGCACGACCAGTACTCTTGAAAAAGTTAAAAATGATTGGCAACTATAATTATAACTACAGTTTTGCCCGTTTGTTATATTGTAACCATGGTCTTTTCAATATTTAGTTTCTTAAGTATTTTCTTTGCATAATCCAATGTCATTTTTCACGAAAGATGGTCTAGTTAATTCTTACAACTAGAAGTGTAAAAGATTACAGTTACCACAAATATAACTAACAATTTAAGCTAGATCTGTCCATTCTTCATAGTGTGTATTCTTGTCTATGGGAGAGAAAAAATCTTCACGCATGTCTCAAAAAAGAGGTAGAATAAACCCACTTTAAATTCTAGAGTAAATTCTTCACGGATAAGTAAAACATGAAATTAAATTTAGTCAAATAAGGAGACGGCTAAGGTCACTTGCTCTAGTCTTAGTTCAAATAATAAAAGATAGAGATTATGGTAGTAAATTCCAAACACAGCTTCAGTGTATGATCTTCACCTTTGAAAATTAATAACAAAAGAAATAGAAGTTAACAATATTGAGCGAAAGATTCTATATGCTTGTTCCCCATCCATTCCTATTGATCGATGACCATGTAAATTGAAGTTTCTACGATGATTACTTCTAGGAGTGTTAAATCGTATCTCTGTCAAAGAAAATATCCGTAATCGTATCTGTTAGGGTACGAATATGATTGCTTAAATTTATAACCGATAGAATATTATTTATGGATATGATTTTATAGTAAAATATCCGGATTCGTATCCAAAATATCTGAGTACATATTAATCATATTGTTACGATAGTTTTGATCCTTAGATAATGGATTTGAGGTTAATTTTGCTGATCATCATGTCTAATATTAGTTTTTTTTATATAATGAACATATTAATGAACTTTTTTGTATCACATGAACAATATATATTTTAATACCATCTAGTTTTCTCATATCTGTTATGGTGTTCACTCACCCAAGATACGGATATAGGCAAAATGATACGATAAGAGTCCTAAGCAAAATAAGCTCAACCCTTTGGCCGACTCCCACAATCATCTCTTGGCCTTGGGGGAAAGAAAGTCCTAGTCAACCCTCAAGAGTTCAAGACACAACGACTCCTCAGTCGGATAATAAGCCATTGGCTCTTTATCAAGGTAAGCCTAAGGCACAACATATGGTCGAATCATCCAGTACAACTCGACCATCATGGCTAAATTGTAAGACCTTAGTATCTTATCAGGGATAAACCCAAGACACAATTACAGAGGCCTCAGCCCTACCGACTCATCAAGCCGATACTCTGGTGTCGACACAAGAGGCGATGCTAGCCGGTACGAGAGATCTTGACCTCCCAGACGAGTTGACATCTTTATATCGACTCAAGAGATGGTTATTAGCTGAGATAAAATAACATTTCAACCAGTCGGACAGGATGACACTCCTAAATCGATGGTAAAGGCGGTGCCGGTTGACCCTATTGTCGAGGACGACCCTATTTAGGGCACTCGATCACTCACTGGGTATTTCTCAGAAACGACTGGAGGGACATTCTCTGCTGTTAACTAAGTTGAGAATTCGGCCTCACAAAATGATACGATAAGAGTCCTAAGCAAAATAAGCTCAACCCTTTGGCCGACTCCCACAATCATCTCTTGGCCTTGGGGGAAAGAAAGTCCTAGTCAACCCTCAAGAGTTCAAGACACAACGACTCCTCAGTCGGATAATAAGCCATTGGCTCTTTATCAAGGTAAGCCTAAGGCACAACATATGGTCGAATCATCCAGTACAACTCGACCATCATGGCTAAATTGTAAGACCTTAGTATCTTATCAGGGATAAACCCAAGACACAATTACAGAGGCCTCAGCCCTACCGACTCATCAAGCCGACACTCTGGTATCGACACAAGAGGCGATGCTAGCCGGTACGAGAGATCTTGACCTCCCAGACGAGTTGACATCTTTATATCGACTCAAGAGATGGTTATTAGCTGAGATAAAATAACATTTCAACCAGTCGGACAGGATGACACTCCTAAATCGATGGTAAAGGCGGTGCCGGTTGACCCTATTGTCGAGGACGACCCTATTTAGGGCACTCGATCACTCACTGGGTATTTCTCAGAAACGACTGGAGGGACATTCTCTGCTGTTAACTAAGTTGAGAATTCGGCCTCAGCCTCAAGCCTCTCTCCCAGAGCACATATCGACATCTCAGTCCACCTCAGACAAGCCTTATCCATATTTTGGCATGATAAGTCTCCATGACTTGTCAGCTCAATCACTTGCCAAAAAATACGGAGACACTCTCTCCCATAATGAACTGACTTCCCCTCCAATCGCCAGCCGACATCTGTAAAGTGAGGGACGACTCAGTACGCTCACGTGACTTCTGCCACAACTCACAAGTCACTTCCCGGATATTGCGGAGACATCATCTCCCAGACTGAAATGACTTCCCCTCCACTCATCAGCCGACACCTGTAAAGCAAGGGATGATTCACCTTCCAGCTCATACTTGGTCACTGCCATTCTGCATGGCCGAGATGAGCAATGGACATCCACTATATAGATGGATGTTATTCACCATGAGCGGAGAGAGCAAAAAAGTAATAAAAAATCTTCCTCTTGACCAAAATTGAGAGATGATCATCTCTAATGCATATAGCATAAGTACACATAGTTCTAATTTCCACTCAAGCTCACGTTCATCAACTGACTTGATCGTCGGAGGAACCACGGGGGAACCGGTCCACGTCCTCTCACGAGTTCTTTCTATCTATGCAGTGCGGACATCAAGCCCTTGTTTAAGAACTAGACATAAAGTCGGAGAAGGGAACGGGCCCTCCATCATCCTTTATCACCCCACAACCATCCTCTTCTGGATTAATTGGCTGTTTGATATCGAGCATCAACAATATCCGTTTTGCATCTGCATGCTCCGCATGCATATTCATATTCGTATCTAATTTCAGTGGATATGTATATGAATTTTTCTTACCGAGGTGTATATGTATCTGTATCCAAAATAGGTAAGCGGATATAAATATGATAAGTATCATATCCAAGCAGCGAATGAACTCCTAATTGCATCAGGTATGTATTAGTACCAAGTCTATTATCAGAAGCGTTATTGTTGCAAAGAAAATAAAAGAGAGGGTTTTTTGGTACTAGACCCTAAATCTTTCATACTTTGATATTAGGCCTCCAAATCTTCATATTTTGAAATTAGCCCCCAAATATTTAAGTATTTTGAAATTAGTGCCTCAAGTCTTTGTATTTTCAAATTAGTCCCTCAAATGTGTTAAATGTTTGAAATTAGTCCTCCAAATATTCTAACTTGGTGCTAACTAAAGGGACTAACTTCAAAACAATTACAAGATTTGGAGGACTGATTTCAAAATATAAAGATTTGGGGAGCTAAATTAAATACTTAAGGATTTGGGAAACTAATTTCAAAATATGAACATATGGATACTAATATCAAAACAAGCTAGATTCAGGGCATGTTTACAAAGTGGTCAAAGTGGCTTATAACATGTTAGGGAAATGGATTGTTTTGGCTTATAAGCCATCATAAAATAAGCTAGGGTACTCTAACATATTTTTTGGTGGTTTATAAACTACAGGGTTTGACCAAGTAAAAGACTAACATACCCTTTACCGTTTCACAAAATTTTAAGCCTCATTTTATCTCTTTATAATCGCATTAAATATTTTTGAATAATTTTAACAATAATGATGACTTATAAACCATACATTACGAAATATTTAATTACTATTAAAAAATAATTATAATCTACTAAATTTATCAATACTTTAACTTAAGTTCACTTCGCTTGTAATCCATTTGAGGATTATAAGTTAAGTTGATTATAATCCAAAATTGTCAACGATGCTCTCAAAGTACCATATATATGAAACATCTCAGACTCTCAGAGTACAGCATGAAACGTGTGGAGTATACTTGTTGCAAGATCTTTCACCTAACATTCAAGCAACCCGTTGCTGTGATCCTTCTAAAGAAAGCGACAAGCTTAAAAATACCCACTTGGTCGACAAGATCAGCGCAACTTGTGCGTAGATAAAGGTATTGAGACCACAAAAATGTTTCCACTCATCAAGAGAATCGTTAGAAATTGGTTATATACTTATATTTATAAGAAAGCAGTATTTTTAACAGAATGTTTTCACCACAAATGATTTTTTGTTTTGTTTTGTTTTGTTTTTTTTTTTGTTTGTGTGATGATTCCCAAAAGCAATTAGGAAGAGATAAACTACAGATAAGATTAATATTGAATAATTCATATGAATGTGCGGCCCGTGCGGGGAGGTGGAGGAGGAGGAGGTTAATATTATAAGAGAAACATGCTACATAACAAGAATTAGCCTACTTAGAAATATGCCTTAAACCGTGTATGTAAATAATCCACATCATTTATTGTTATCTATGTAATTAAAATACAGGAAAATAAAAAGAAATACATGGATTGAAAACTTTTAGTCCCCAGCCTGTGAGGCTCTCAAAACTATACTTTTGACTTGTTTAAATCAGTTAGGCTTCGTTTAGATATCATGGTGTTCTTCTTGTTATGTTTTGCTAAAAGAAAAACACCATATTGTTGTGTTATTCTCTTAAATTGTTTTTAAAATACTATGTTAAGTGTTTTTTGTCAACATTAGTTTGATTCGTTATAATATTATTAATAAACATATTAGTAATATATTACATATTAATTATAATAAAATATATTTTAAATAAAATATTATAATATTTAGTTTATATTATTATACTATTATAAATATTAAATATAATACAACATAATATTGTATCATGTTATATTGCACTTTAATGTGTTATATTATATTATAATTATTACATACTATTTTCAAATAATTATATTTAATTATTTTATCATATCAATTTGTTATTGTTATATACTATATGATATTTTTAAAGTAATATTATTTTATTATTAATATAGTATTATACTATTATTAATATAGTATAATATTATAAATAATGTTAATATTATATTATTACTAGTATATTATTAATAAATTGATATATTATAAATATTTTAATATTATACAATATATTATAGTTTTTAATATGTTAGAGTTTATCAATAATACTTTAATAACATATTAATAATTTATGATATAAAGTAAACATTATTATATTATGAATATATTATTTTTACATTAATATTTGTTAGCAACAAATTATTTTAGTATTAAGAATTATTTTACGTTATAATATATTATATTATTTGTTAACATAATATATTAATATTTTATATATTATATTACATTTACTATACAATATTTTATTATAAAATTTTTATGATATTATTATTATATATTTTTTATTATTAAATATGATACTATTTTAGTATTTAATATTGTTATTATATTATTATATAAGATATCTTAATTTTTATATTTTTATATTATTTAGTAAATATTACTAATATATTAGATTAAATATAATATAATATAATATAATATAATATAATAATAATAAGTATGTCGACAATAACTATATATTAATTATATTTAATATATTATGTTAGATATTATTTTAACAACTCCTTAAACTCAAAATTAAAATATTAAACTTAAAATACATAAAAGATGTTTTGAAATAAGTATTGTATTTTTAGTTTAAAGATAATTTAGCTCAAAAAATATCATAGTTTTCAAAACACAGGTTGTTTTATTTTTGATAAAAATACTATAAAAATAAGTAAAATATTATGATATTTTTGCCTTATTTTTAATAAGTAAAACATTATGATATGCAAACAGGTAAACTTAGAATTTTCACCGTCGGGTTTAAAAGCTTAAACCGAAACAATTAAATGTGAATACTTAATGTGATACCTTGACGTGCTGGAGATTTTATTGTTTTTATATTAAAAAAATGAAACGTGCAGAGCAGACGTCGAAGGCCAAACATGAGTTTTCATTAAATATTAGGGGCTGTTTGGTTGTATGTTTTTACCATGTAAAAGGATGGAAAGTGTAAAAAAGTGGGTCCCAATGTCAGCTTTCTTCACTTTCAATTGTTTGTTTGTAGTTGTGAAAGAAAAATTCTTTAAAGACCCAAAATATGAGACCAATAGGGGGGACAAGTGAGGTGTCCCCCTCCTATTGGATAATGAGTTGGCCATCATTAATGATGACCAACTCATTATCCAATAGGAGGGGGACACCTCACTTGTCCCCTTTATTGGTCCCATATTTTGGGTCCCTGTAGCAAAGCTCGTTGTGAAAATAGTGTAAAGTGATTTCATATGCTGATGTGACTTGTAAAGTGATTTCATAAAAAAAAACATGATTTTAGGAGAAAGTTGATATTGAAGTAAAAAAAATAAAAATAAATAATTCCAACCAATATAATCATTTGAGTAGGGACCACTTTTTACACTTTCTAAACAAACAATTAATGTTACATTTGCAAACCAAACAAGCAATTTATGATTCCAATGGAATAAAAAACAAACAAAGAAAAGTATACAAGTAAAATTGATGAGGTGGACAACAACTTTCCAAGTTGTGTCATAAATACACAATTTTACCAACAACAACCAAACAGCCCCTTAGTGACTGCAGTCGCGTGGGTCCTAATCTGTATTTGGCTCTTGGAATTTTCTGTCGGTGCGTTTCAAGCGAGGTTGCGACTAATGATGAAAAACATAAAGGAAAATTCGGAGGCTCTAAAAGTAAAACTTTATATGTTGTAGCTCTTTTAATTTTTTCTATGTGTTTTAATTCTTAAATTAAAAATCTATGTTCTACAGTTCTTTTTTAGCAATTATTATCTTTTAACTAAGCATATAAAGAGAATAAAAAAACCCAAAATGACATTACCTTCTCTATTCTTTCATATTAAGTCTAAAATCAAGTTAAATTTGACTTAACATGAAAGTCTAATTTAATTTTAAGTTCAATTTAATTCATGTTAAGTCTAGTTTAATTCTTCTTAAGTCTAATTTAATTCATGTTATGTCTAATTCAACTTGTTTCAAGTCTAAGTTAATTCATGTTAAGTCTAATTCAACTTATTTTAAGTCTAATTTTATGTTAAGTCCAATTTAATTCATGTTAAGCCTAATGAATTAGACTTAACATGATTTAAATTAGACTAAAAAAGAATTTAACATGATTAAAATTAGACTTAAAATGAGTTAAAATAGACTTAACATGATTCATGTTAAGTCTAATTCAACTTGTTTTTAGACTTAAAATAAGTTAAATTAGACATAACATGATATAAAGTAGACTTAAAATAAATTAAATTAGACTTAATATGAACCGAATTAGAGTTAACATGAATCAAATTGGACTTAACATGAATCAAATTGGACTTAATATGAAATTAGACTTAAACAAGCTAAATTAGACTTAACGTGATTCATGTTAAGTCTAATTCAACTTGTTTTTAATTAGACATAACATTATTTAAATTAGACTTATAAGAAATTAAATTAGACTTAGCATGAACTAAATTGAATTTAATATAAAATTAGACTTAAAATAAGTTAAATTAGACTTAACATGATTTAAAATTGGATTTAATATAAACCGAATTGGACTTAACATGAACCGAATTGGACTTAACATGATTTAAATTAGACTTAACATGAACAGAATTGAACTTAACATATAATCCATGTTAAGTCTATTTTATTTTATTTTAAGTCTAATTTCATGTTAAATCCAATTTAAAATAGACTTAAAATGATTTAAAATTAGACTTAACAATATCTAAATTAGACTTAAAATGATTTAAACTGGACTTAACACGAATCAAACTAGACTTAACACGAAACAAACTGGATTTAACACGAATCAAACTGAACTTAACATGAACCAAACTGAATTTAACATTAACTAAATTGGACTTAACACTAAACTGGATTAAAAGTAGACTTAAAAGGAATTAAATTAGATTTAACATGAGTCAAATTGGCCTTAATATGAAGTAAAATTGGACTTAATATGAAACTAGACTTAAAATAAGTTAAAACAGACTTAACACGATTCATGTAATTCAACTTGTTTTTAGACTTAAAATAAGTTGAATTAGACATAACATGATTTAAATTAGACTTAAAAAGAATTAAATTAGAGTTAACATGAATCAAACTGGACTTAATAATAATCAAATTGGACTTAACATAAAATTAGACTTAAAATATGTTAAATTAGACTTACTATGATTTATGTTAACTCTAGTTCAACTTATCTTTAGACTTAAAACAAGTTGAATTAAAATTAACATGATTTAAATTAGACTTAAAAGGAATTAAATTAGACTAAGCATGAATAGAACTGAACCTAACATGATAGATCTGGAGGGAACGAAGAGGGAGGAGGAAATTATGGTATTCTAGGCTTTTATGTTTGTTTCTCTTTCTTTGTGCTTAGTTACCATGATATTACATGAAAAAGGGATGCAGCACATGATGTGACATTTCTTAGAGCCGAAAGATATGGAACAAAGGTGGAGAGTCTGCAGCACATAAATGTTTTACTTTTGGGGCATTGACACAATTTTCCCAAAACAAAAGGGCCAAAGAAAAAGAAAATTATAATTATTTCTAAACCCTCCTCAGATTTAGCAGTTTAGTATAAAATCTTTTAATACTATTTCTTCATTAACACTTTGTTGTTGGAAAAGCTGTTAAATTCCACTTATATTTCAAAACCATTATCTTCTTCTTACTCTTAATATACGTTTCCTCTCTCCTGAAGACCAAACATAAATTACAAACTAAAAGTTATAGTAATTAGATGCTAAAATTAAATGATTGACAAAATCATATTGATATTCTATTAATTTTATCCCTATTACCGGTTGAAATTACTTGGGTGTAATTGACCTGTCCAATTGGGCCTGAGGCTATATATATACTCTTAGTATGGTATAGATATTAAGTCAACAGACACATGCATTAATTACCTCATTAAACACATGCATTAATTACATCAACGCAGTGAATCTGGATTCACTACAATGGTTCGAGATACGTTGAGGTAGTAAATCTGGATTCACTGCATTGAGGTAATTAATGAGGTAATTAATGCATGTGTCTGTTGACTGTTTGACTAAATCTCAGCCATTGGATTCATCTAGATCCAATGGATGAAGGAGATTTTTAGTTTTTAGGCTAAGGAGGTTTTTATTAGAACCTCTCCCTATATATATATATATATAAGTCAAACTGCTATGCGCTAACATTCTACTGGGCATTAATACAATTAATGATTTAATATACTTTATTTCCTGATATCCCTTGGAATGTCAATTTATGCAATGTGGATTAGGGTACTTGAAAGGCTGGTTTTGACATTTTTTATTGAATAAGAATAATGGAAGTACTTATTTGTATTCAAATCACAGCAGATAGAAGATCAGCTTGATTATCCTCTACAGAAGGTTTGTGGAGTTATATAAAAACTTGTCACGTTATATTAATTTTGAATTACAAAATTTAATGGTATTTTTTGTTGTCTCTGGTTTTCTGTTCTTGTATGTACCCATGTTAGATGTCGGGTTTGAAATTAGAAATTAGTCAAATCTTGAGTGGCTCACCTATATTTACTAGTTTGCTGCATATGAATTCTAATAACAGGCTTTGTATTTTTCATAACTAGTATGGAGCACGTGCGTTGCACGTGTATTAATTTCATGTTTAATTGACCTATCATATCTAGAGTATTTGTTATAAGATTAGACTGTATAAAGTTTGGTATTTAAATGTTCTATGTCTACGAATTGTAGTTTAGGTACAAATGTTTTTACAAATTTATATTTGGATTACGAGTGTGACCATTTAGAATGTTAATTAAATTAGCTATTAATATTAGTCTCCGTACTACAAAGTAGCACCAATTACCAGTATCAAAGGTTACATGTTTTCTAGTGCATATAGTTGCATTAGTAGTAAATTATAGAGCCTAAAAGATATGACATTTATATCATTATTGTCTAAGTCCTGTTTTCATGGGAAAAAAGTTATTTAAGAAATAATGTCAACAAAGGCAATAATAATCATGCTAATTCGAGTCACTGCTTTAAGCGTATTTTGGATAAACACCCTTATAGATCTCCTATGTGGCTCCACTTATTTTGGTTACTCCACAACATGAACAACTTGTTCACCATGCAATAAGAATTAAACATGCTATATGATCCGTAAGAATACACATGCTACATACTTGACAAAATACCTAGCAGAGTCCATTAAAAATTTAAGCATGCTATACTTGTGAAAATTTCCTAGAGTGATTGAAGAAAAGAAAATCAAAATTTAAAAGGAGATTGAAGTATGTGAAGAAAGTAGGTGAAATTAAGGAAAAAGAAAAAAAATCTGATGAAATGGACCGAGATTCCTTCGAAAAGTTGAAGGGCTCGAATCCAGGATCTTTGACTTTTGAGATATCTTAAAATACTAAATGAGATGAAAAAAAATTAAAAGACTAAACTTTTTTTAATAACAAGAACTAAAAATTGACTCCCCTAATTTAGAATTTATGAACCTTAATCAATTAGCCATCAACATCTTAGAACATATATACAAAATTAACTCTTTTCTCTTGATGACTTGAGTTCATCTGCTCAATATTGCTGTAAGGAACAAAGAACAATAAATAAGGATTAGTTAGGCGGTGAATAGGATTTTAACAAATAGTGAGATTGGATGTAAATAGAGATCGAGACCCTCTTATTTCCATGTGTTTTGTAACTGACTTGATCATGTTATGTGATTATTGTTTCCAAGCAACTCTGTAACTGAAAATTTATGAATTAAGAGCCAATTCATGGTTTGGATCAATGGGTAATTAATGTTCAGTTATGGGCAAGGAGTTAGTGGGATGATGGAAATTGTATGGAAAATTTAGAATAGATAATGAAGAGCTAATGTGCATTGATTAATTAGTGAGTAATAATAGGATTAATAGATTGGACTGAATTGGAAATGCATAAGCATTTAATTGAGAGGTTATAAATATAGAGCTATAACATTCTTTCTCTTCTTCGTTTCTGTTAATTTAACAGGATATCCAAGCTTGCATGTCCATTAACATCCTTTCCTTTTCTTAATATTATATTAAAATGTTATGTTATTAATACTATAATTAATAAATTATGCTATTCTAAATTTTGAAATTATATTTTGCTAATATGATATATTATAAAAAAATTAAGATAGTACAATATCACACTATTCTAATATTATAGTAAAATGGTGATAATAATTTTTCATGTCATCACCATAGTTGATACTATAATTTTTCTACCATAGATAAATCATAAATAATATGATTAGATTAGATTTAATCACCATAGTTGATACTATAATTTTTCTACCATAGATAAATCATAAATAATATGATTAGATTAGATTTATAGTGGTTTAGTAAGAAGATGATTCTACCATAGATAAATCATAAATAATATGATTAGATTAGATTTATAGTGGTTTAGTAAGAAGATGAATGATTGTAACGTTTTTCTAAAATTATGATAGTGATAATTAGTGATAATTATAAGAGACTAATATGTTAATGAGAGATTATAAAAATATAAATAGCTTAGTCACGGTGAAATTATTTGGCGTTATGAATAATAATGCATTTAATTGGGGGTTATGTATGTATGATGTATGGTTTATGCATGGATGCATGTGTTTTATGTAAGCATGTATGTGTTTTAAAAGGTATTTTCGGAAGAAATGTTTTAACATACCAACACACTTTTATAATAGTATTTGATTTATGTGATTCTCTCTCTCTCGTTATAACTTATATATAATTATACTTATGCACTTATATATACTTATATAATTATAATTCTATAATATACACATATAAGTAATATTTTTAACTACATTTTATATATTTATATTGTTATATCTTAGCATCTATACCCTGCTAAGAGAGTGTGTGTGCCTATATATATAAATATATATAAATATATATATAAAAGTAGTTATAAGTATAGATGATTTAAATCATCTATACTTATAACTACTTTTATATATATATTTATATATATTTATATATATAGGCACACACACTCTCTTAGCAGGGTATAGATGCTAAGTTATAATAATATAAATACATA
>NC_033796.1:29585455-29592829 GCF_001876935.1 Asparagus officinalis
ATATTATTATATAATATATTATTATATAATTAATTTATAAAATATTATTATAGTTATTATATATATGACATACTATTATAATATAATATAATAATTACTAATATTAGTAAAATATTATGATATAATATAATATAATACTATAGTTTGAAATAATATAATATATTAACTATAACATGATACCTTTTAATATATATTATTGTAATTATCATGTAATATATATATGTTATATTATATTTTAATTTTAATATAAAATTTTAAAAATATTACATTGAATAAAATAAAATATTATAATATTTTATAAAGTACATTATATCCTATGATACTATATTATAATATATTAAATTAAATAATATATTATTAAAGTATTATATTATATATATTATTCATATATTATATCAATTATTATATAATGTAGCATACTAATATAATGTTAATTAGTATTTATAGTATAACATATTATATTTTTGTATAAATAATATAATGTATTATATTAAATATTATATTATTAAAATATTATATTAAATGTATTGATATTATATTATATTAATTATTATATATAGTATAGCATGCTAATATAATACAATATAATAATTAATAATAGTAATTTGTAAATATAGTACAATATATTATATTTTAATATAACGTAAAATAATATTTATATTATAATAATATACTAAATAATATGCTAAACCAATTCTATAAGTTAATTTAGAAGTAATTAATAGATAAAATTATATTTTAATAAGGTGCTACATCATCAATTATCCCACATGAATTGTCAAATCAAAGGCTCAAATTATCCCATTATCCCATTTTATCCAACTTTACCCCACTCAAAATATCCAAAAGGGATAAAATTGTTCCATTGGAACAATTTTCCCACTTGGCCCCAATTTGTCCTAACCAATAACCCCCCTAAGGTGACGTCTTAGATAATCATCTAAGGACGCGGCTTAAAATCACATGATTGAGCTGTATTGTGGATGATCTGTTCCATTGAACTTGATCTACATATTCTAAAACCCCAACACATCAAGTTTGGGGTGAAGCCATCGTCGTTTGACCCTCCGTCGAGCCATATGAAAAGTTCTATTTATTCGAAACTGTTAAAATTGATACGAGTGGATGAAGGGTCAAATGACGACGGGTTCACCCCCAAACTTACTGTGTTGGGGTTTTAGAATATATAGATCAAGTTCGACGGAGCGGATCATCCACAATGTAGCTCAATCATGTGATTTTAAGCCGCGTCCTTAGATGATTATCTAAGGCGTCATCTTAGGAACACATTTGATATATATATAGACTATAAATATAATTATAAATATATATATTATATAATATGATAGTATATCATAATTATTATATTACTTAATATTTATAAATTTATATATTTATTACTTACCTATTATATTATATACCTATTAATTTTGGGAATGAATTTGAGAGTTTGATAATGGTCAAGAGGATCTTAATTTCTGAAAGAATTATGTCGCGTTAATGTCCACACCGAGAATTAAAGTTAGGAGAGAGAATGTCACATGATTGAGATTGTGCCACATCATTTTCAAGAGAAGCCTCTAGATAAAATCTCTCTTTCACTCTTGCTTCGGATGTTTTGTTGTGAGTAGAGAGAACCTATCATTATTAGGTATATTTCCTTCCGTTTGCAACGAATTGAGTGTGGCTACAAGTATCCATCAGAGACTTTCATCTTTTCTTTCTTTTACCTTGTTTAAATATTGATGGTGGATTAATGAACTTGCTCACTGATTCTATTTTTCCAAGTAAGGAAATTCGCCATCTTCCCTCCTTGCGATATGATCACTCATTAATTTTCATAAGTAATACCTATTATATAGTATATAATATATATACTAGTATCTTCTATATATATAATAAACTATATAATATTATTATGTAATATATTATATATATATGATATATATTATATATATATATATATATATAGTATATATATTATATATATATATATTATATTATAGAGAGAGAGAGACCGAGAGAAGTAGAGAGAGAGAGAATGTTCTAAGAAAAAGGTATTAATTAGGGAAGGGTTAACATGGAATCAACTGGGGAAACTTGAATAATATCAAATTGCTTAAAACATAAAAAAGTATGACGTAAACTAATTGATTTAAATTAAGACTTCACAAATGATTTGTGTTCATTAGCACGTTCAACTATCTTTAGGGACTTAAAGACAGTTATAAGTTAAAATATTTAGAACATGATTGTTAAATAGACTTAAAAGGGATTAAAATTAACTAGCATGATAGAACTGGAACCATACATAATAGATTCTGGAGGGGTAACAAGAAAGAGGGAGGAAGAAAATTTAGGTATTCTAATGTGCTTTTATGGTCTTTTATTCTCTTTTACTTTGTGCTTCGTTGAACCAATGCAATATATGAAAGGATGGCAGCCACATGGATAACGGACGTGAGTTGAATTATCTAAGGCCGAAAGTATAGGAAATAAAGGTGGAGTTCTACAGGCACATAAATGTGTGTTAAGCTTTTGGGGCATTGACACAATTTTTCCACCACCAAAAAGACAAACGGAGGCAAGAAAATAGAAATTTTAATTGATTTCTAAGTTCGCCTCGTCAGATTTGCGAGTTAGTATAAATCTTTTTCCCTACTATTTCTTCATTACACTGCTTGGTTGTTGGAAAAGCTGTTAAATTCACTTATATTTCAAAACACATTATCTTTTTTAACTCTTAATATAGCGTTTCATCTCTCTGAAGACAAACAGAAAGAGAAATTAATTCAGCAAACTAAAAGTTATAGTAATTAGATGCTAAAATTAATGATTGAATCAAAATCATAATTGATATTCTATAATTTTATCCTATTACCGGTTGAAGAAATTACTTGGAGGTTATTGACCTTCTAAAATGGCCTAGAGCTATATATATAAGACTCTTTAGTTGGATGGTATAAAGATATTACTATAAATATATAATATATTAGTTATAAGTAAAATAATATAAGTTAATTTTAATGAAGATATATATAAATGTTATATGTAAGTATATCATGTATTATAATTAATAATTAAATATAATATATATTATATATAAGTATATATTACTATATAATATAGGGAGAGGTTTCATAATAAAAACATCCTTAGCACAAAAGACTAAAAACCTCTTCATCCAATGGCTTAGAGATCAGTCAACAGTCAACAGAACAATGCATTAATTACTGCTCATATAAACACACATATATGCATCAGAATTACATCCATAAGACAGTGAATACTAGGGATTACAACTACTCAAATGGTTCGGAATAGCGTTGAGGTATAGTATTGGATTCAACCTGCATTGAGGTAATTAATGACGTAATTAATAGCATATGTGTTACTGTAGATTGTTTGATTCTAATTCCAGGCAATGTGGATTGATCTAATCAATGGATGAAGGAGGTTTTTAAGTTTTTTGAGCTAAGAGTTTTGTATTAGAACTTCCACTATAATTACAAATAAGCTTATAAATAATTATATATAATATATATATATATAAGGTATAATATATATATTATATAAAAAAGTGGCTTAGTATATCAATATATATTATATATAATATATTATATTATATCCTAGTAGTATAGACTTAAAGAATAATTGAAGTAGAGAATAAAATACCTCTTAGCTATGGTAGAAATACTAACTATAAGAATATAAATTATATACTATATAATAATACTTAATACAGTTAGGTTATAAGTATGTTTGGCTTAAATATGCATATATTGAGTATGAATTAACAGGTTATATAAGTATATATAAGTGCAGGTATAATATAACTTATATATAGTGATGCATTAGGTATAATATAAAATGATAATTACATATAAACGTATAAATGTATAACCTTGCTATTTATTAGGAGTTATATAAGTATGATTAAGTGCAAGTAAATAATATCATACTCCTTATATTAATAGTGTGAAGTAGTAACTTGATCACTGATGTTCAATATATTAAGCAATATAATAATAGTAACATTGGTAAAGATAACTGTAGAAGACTCATGTAAATTACAGCATTATGATATAAGGTAATATTTATTAATATATAATATAATATTATAATATATATATAATATTATATATATTAGGTTGTAGGTATGATATATATATATATATTATATATCATATATAAGAAGATCTATTATCGTAAGTATATATTACTAAGATCTACCTATTATAATATAATAAAATATAATATAATAATCATATGAGTTATATATAGTATATATATATAATATATATATGAAGTAATAGATAGTACAATGGGTGACAAGAAGGATATGATTATTGTATGGGTGGACGATTACCTATACGGTTATTAATTTCTATGTTTAAAGGTTTGGAGCCTAATACACTTCTAGCGTATTTGGGTTAATAAGATTGGGACGGTAAAAAGTTGGTATTTAAATAATGAGTTGTTAAACTGTAACTTAAAATTGGAGTTTATAAAATGGTTTATACAAATGTATAATAATTTTGGTTGACGAGTGTGGAACCTTATTTGAGAATGGAATTAAATTAGCTATATAGTTAGTACGTACGATAACTCCAAGAAAGTAGCACCTAATTGAAGTGATCTAGCAAAGGGTTCACTATCGTTATTTCTATGGGCATTAGGTTGCATTAGTAGTAATATAGAGCCTAAAAATATGACATTTTATCATTATTGTCTCAGTCCTGTTTTCATGAAGGAAAATCAAGCATTTTTAAAATAAATGTCAAACAAGGCAATAAATAATATTGATGCTAATGGTCCGGAGTCACTGGCTTTAAGCGTATTTTGAGACTAAAAACCTATAAGGATCTCCTATGTGGCTCACTTATTTTGGTACTCGACAACATGAACAAACTTGTTCAAACTATGGCAAGTAAAATTAACATGCTTAAAAGATGATTTGATCCGTCAAGAATATGTATCATGCTAACATATTGACAAAAGATAGTCTTATGGGCAGTAATCTAACTTATACAAAATTTAATAGCATGCTATACTTGTGAGAAGATAATTTCTTTAAATGAGGGTGGATATGTGGTGAAGAAAAGAAATCAAAATTTAAAATGGAAGATATTGGAAGCTAAGTGAAGAAGGTCGGCATGGTAAAGTGTTAAGGGAAAGAGAAAAATAAATCTGATGAAAATGGACGGAGATTCGATTCGAAAAGTTGTGAAAGGCTCGGGAATCACGAATTGGACTTTTGAGATATATTAAAAATACTAAATGAGATGAAAAAAATTAAAAAGGACCTAAACATTTTTTAATAACAAGAACTAAAATGCTCCCCTAATTTAGAATTAAAATGAATTATCAATTAGGACGATCACACTTCAGAAGATATATACAAATTAACGGCTTTTCTCTTGATGACTTGAGTTCATCTGTCAAAAATTATTGCTTAGACGTAAGGAAGCAAAGAAATAATAAGATTAGGGATTAAGTTAAGAAACGAGATTGAGGATTTTTACAAATATGAGGATTGAAAAAGAAATAGAGACGGTACGCCTCTGTATTTACCAATGTGTTTTGTAACTGACTATAATAATGCTTTACATAGTTGAATTATTAGTGTTCGAAGGCTAACTCATGTACTGAAAAAATTAAGAATTAAGCCGCCAATCAATGAGGTGATTTTGGTCGATGGTATAATTAATGTTCAGTTATGGGCAAAGTAGGAGTTTAAGTGGAGGAATGATGGATAATTGTAATGAGAAAGAATATGATTAAGAAATGGAATAGATGAAAGCTAAATGTCAATTGATTAAATTAGTGAGTAAATAATATGATTACATAAGAGATTTAGACTGAATTGGAAATGCATAAGCATTTAATTGAGAGTTATAAAATATAGATATACATCTTCTTTTCGTTTTGTATTTAACAAGATGATACTAAAATTATAGCTTGCACATGCCATTAACATCTTTCCTTATTCTATAATTATTTGGTATTAAAATTGATTATGATTATTAATATATATTAATAAATATGCTTTCCTAAAATTTTGAAATTATAATTTGCTAATCTATATATATTGATTAAAAAATTAAGATAGTCATAGTATTATATCACACTAATCTAATACTTATAGTAAAATGGTGATAATAATTTTTCATGGTCATCACCATAGTTGATACTATAATACTTTTTCTACGCAAAATAGATAGAACTCAATAAATAATATTGATTAATAGAATTATAGTGTTTATGTAAGCAGATAATGATTGTAAATCGTTTTAAGTTAATAAGCATTTAATGAAAAGTGATCAATAATATGATAATTATAAGAGACTAATAACATGTTAATGCAGAGATTATAGTAAAATATAATAGCTTATCCAACCTGTGAAATTTATATTGAACAGTTATGATCTATGAAAATACATTTAATAAATGTGGGTAATGTATTGTATGTAATGTATGTTTACTATCGCGCCTGATGCATGTGTTTTAATGATAAGCATTAGATTATGTGTTTTAAAGGTATTTTTCAAGAATTTTAAACATAACCAAATACACTTTTATAATAGTATTTGATTATTGTAACGCTCTCTCACTCTCGTTATACTTATACTATAATTATATACTTATGCAAGACTTAATAGATTATATAAGGAATATAAAAACATAAAGATAATAATATATACACAATAGATAAATTAATATTTTTAACTTACAAAATTTTATAATTTTAATGTTTTATCTAGGTTATGACAGACTGCTAAGAAGTGATGAGTGCTTTCCTAATATAATATATATATATTCAAGTATAATATATAAGTATATATAAATAATTGATAATAATACTAATCTAATTTGTATATAAATATAAATAATTTAATAATATACAATCACTTGTAATACTATAATAATATATAAATAAATTAATATAATATATAATAAAAAGTATATTACATATGAGATAATAGATTGTTCGCCTTCAGGGTGGGGGTTATTGTTGGGATAAAGTTTTGGGGGATAATGGGATAATTTTGCGGAATTTAATTTCATACTGTTTTCAATTGGGACGAATGGAACATGATATACCTTATAATAATAATATATATATTATAATAATAATATATATATTAATTAATATATATAATATATTATATATATACTATCTATATATATATATATATACATATATAATTATATATAAGAATATATAATAATATATATATACATATAATAGTATAATATTGAAAAGTGTTCTAAGGGGGGGGAGTATTGGTTGGGATATTTTGGGGGATAATGAAATTTGGGGATTCTAATTTCATAGTGTTATTCATATGAGAAATAAAAAGGATGAATAAC
>NC_033796.1:29593829-29631041 GCF_001876935.1 Asparagus officinalis
TATCCTTGAAGATTTAATTCTTCCAACCCACGCATCCTTGGATAAATCAAGTTTGATAGCGGTAGAGAAGGTTTAGATCCTTGCCCAATAGCGGAGTCATTAATCTTTGGCATCAGCAAACCGACAGAAATCAAGACAGTTGGAAGCTTAAATTTCTCATTGAAGACGATGGTGATCTGAACGTCTATGGTGGAGCATTGCCACAATCTTGGACTGAAAAGAGGTTCAACAGTGCAAGCTTTTAAAGAAGGAGAATGATTCTTCTTAATAAACAGGAAACACGAGCAAGTCCCGACCAAGACTGTAGGTTAACTGTAAAAATCAATTAACTTAAGTTCTATCATCGTCTTCTTGGTTAGTTCTATACTAGGTTTAATTGAGACTTCAGGTTCTAAAAAATGTTTTATTTGTCATTAAGCATTCTTTTTATGCTCCATACTTAGAAGTTCTAAAAAATGTTTTTATTTGTCAGTTCTAATCGCTATTTTGTTAGTTCTAAACACTAGAGTTATTTCCTAAGTTCCACTATAGTTGCCCATATTGTTAAGCTTCCTAAATTGTTATAAATTAGATATAATGTGGTATACATTAGACAATGTAGTATAATAGAAAGCTAACAAGCCATCATTAGAACTGACGACTAACACACGTAACAGATTAGAAACTAACACTGTGCATATTATTAGAACTAACACGCTAAACAGGAATAGAACGTAATACTGGTGGGCAGGATTAATTTAGAACTAACAACCTACAGCAATAGACTAACACTGTGCAGAATTAGAGACTAACACATCCTAAACAGAATAGAACTGAACACTGTGCAGATTAAACAACACTGTGCAGATATAGAACTAACACTCTACAGAATAAGAACTAAGCACTGTGGCAGATCTAGAACTAACACTCTAGCAGAAATAGAACTAACACTGTGGGCAGATTAGAACTAACACTCTACAGAATAGAACTAAAACATTTGTTTTTTTAAAAAAAAATAAATTTTGAAATAGCTTGTTAACAAAAGAAATAACTATCGTTAAAATTAGAACTAAACGCTTTAATGGCTATATGTTTGTTTCTATATACTAAATTATGCTCAGTTCTAAATCCAATGCACTGTTAGCTCTAAATGGTTATATTGTTAGTTCTTTTAGTTCTAGATTGATCTAAGGCAAGCAATTAGTCGTTTTTGCTTTTTAGCTTTTGCTATTATCTGTTGATACTGTCTATTATATTGTGCAGTTTGAAATCAAAAAGTGTAGACTGTGGCCGCGTCGGCGTTGTTGACACACAGTGTTCCAAAGATAAGAATCCCAAATGCAATCCATTCCGGAGAATGATGTCATGACGATTGATGACAATGAAATTAAGCGCAGATCAGAAGAGGATTCCTGCTTGGTGCACAACAACTTTAACCGTGAGGGACAACGAATTTGAAAGTGCGAAGGAGTCTAAGATTGGGCGCTTGCTAATAGCTAACCCATGGCAAAAAAATTGAAAAATACGAGTTTTGGAGAAATGAACCGAAGCGTATTCGAGTGTTTTTGTCGGTTTTAAGGCAGGCAAAAAAATTGTCCGTTGATGTTAAATTTGCGCTCTGCCAACCCGAAAAATGATAATAGACTTGAAATCAAAAGGTTTGTGGAAAATCACAGTTTGTGGGCAGCATGGCAATAATGCTAGGTCAATCTAGAGTGCCTCCAAGGGCGAGGTTCAATGTGCTACCGTCCCATTACAACCCACGCGTTAAAGGTTCGACCGGATATACAGGCCTATTGACGTTTCAAAAGGAGTTTGCTAAAAGCTGCGTATGGGATTTAGGTCGATTTATAGTAAAGATTGGTGGGGTAAAGAAAGAGCACAAAAGAGAAAATTATATAGGTGATGACCATGAGTCCTACGATTCAATCTACGATGGACGCTTTATACTGCGAAGAGACAATGCAGATGATGTCCTTTTCAGCCATTTTGATCTGAGGAGGAGTAATAGAGAACTAACTAGTTATTGCTCATGATGGAGAGAGTTATGGAGAGAATTTTGGTCTGAGGAGGAGTAATGGAGAACTAACTAGTTAGATGGAGTAAAAAAAGGGGGAAATTTCCCTTCATTTTCCCCATCATATCGCATTAATGAGAAGTGACTTCCAGGACTCGTCTGGGGAAGAAAGAGAAGGGCAGTTTCGGTTTTTTTGTAAAATACCATCTGCTTTTAGTATAAAGCTGACGTGGAGGGGGCTTAAAACATTAAAGCCCATTTTTTGGGGCTATTCCACATGGGGCAAAGTACAGGGGGGCTAGTCACACGAAGTTCCCACTTTTGGGGCCTGGACACATTTTTCCCTAAATGCAAATCCTTTTCCTCATTTACGCAAATCCATTTCCTCATTTACAATATGTACTGTTTTTTCATCTTGACTTTATGTACGCTACCATAATGAGTGTGGGGGTACAGTTTCTATATTTCTTTCTTTCTTTCTTTTAGGGGGTGTTAGTCAATTGGGACATTTTCATGTAAAATGGGATAATTGTTAAAGTGGAATAATATTTCGCTAGTGAGATATTTTAGTGGGATAACTAGGAACAATTTTGTGAAGCAGGATATTTTGATAAAATAACGTGGGATAAATTTTTATAATCATGAAGTATATATTTATGCATTTTGAAGATATAAATACTATTTATGTATTTTAAACTTACTATTATTAATTGATAATTGCTTACAAGAATATTCGTTACTATTAAATAACTTTTGGTTAGACTATAAGATATTGACAATTATTATTATGATGATGGTCTAATGATGGTGATAACCATAATAGGAAATAAGTAAAGAAAAAAATAAAAAAATAACAAAATAAATACGAGTTCTAGTTTTTTACCACATAGTTCCAAGCTAAAACTTGGAATAATTTGAGAGACTAGAACTCTCATTTTTGTATAGAAAAATAAAAAAAGTGGGATAATTTTGTACAATTATCCCAATTCTAGTTTTGTTAAAGTTCTGCTTGACTAACACTGTAAAATTTTATTCTAGTTTTAGTTCTATGTGACTAACACCTTAAAATTTTATTCTAGGTTTAGTTCTATGTGACTAACACCTTAAAATTTTATCCCACAGATTATCCCAGTTCTAATTTTAAGTTCTAGGTGACTAACCCCCTATTAATGAAAAAACAGCCTGGAACATTTTTTAGGTAGCGGAAAAGGCTCGCTTCCTATCTGAAAGATTTTTAGTTGAGATTTGTTAATTTGGTTCAGATATGTCAACCATATATGCTTGCTTGGGTGCTATGTAATATTTTTTTAAAAAAGTAATTGGTCAGAAACATGGGACAATAAGAACATAAAGTAATTAATGCTCTTATTCACACACAACGCAAAAAAAAAAAAAGGGGGGGGGGGGGGGTTGGAGATGCCCTATGCTCCATATCAAGTTGCTCAAAAAATAATCATCACATGAGAAAATTAGACTCCTACTTTCTATACAATTTCATGGACTAACAATCCTTTGAAATCAGATTTAAAACTATGCTTACTCTCTCTGTTAAAGGTATTCAATTAGATAATGCGTGCTTCAAAACAATAAGAGAATCATTCTTTCTTAAGCATTATTTCTTCGTATACACCAGTTCTATAACCTTATCTCTGTAAGTTTTCTTCTGGGTTGAAATAGAGATTATGTCGGAATATCTCTATTGAATGGAATGGTCTATATCATTCTCATGTAGTTTGAGAATTATTTTGGAAATTTTAGCTTTTCCTTTAATTTAAGGTTCCTATTCTCTGTGGTGTGCTTCTCCGCTCATTAATTAGTTAAATCCGCATTCCTTCACTAGTGGAAAAACAGGCATCGTTGACGGGCAATCCCGTCAGAAATGCTCAAAATCCCGTCAGCGATCAGTATCGCTGACGGCATCCCGTCAAGGATATGCCGTTAGTGATAGTCCCGTCAGGGAAGAAGTATCGCTGACGGGGCCCCGTCAGTAATACGTATTACTGACGGCAACAACGCTGACGGCGAAAGCCGTCAGTGATAATGAGGCATCGCTGACGGGTTTCCCGTCAGCGATGTACATAATATCGCTGACGGGTTTCCCGTCAGCGATGTACATAATATCGCTGACGGGAAAACCTCAGCGATAGTTATCGCTGACGGCATCCCCGTCAGCGATTGTTTGTACAGTGCTGACGAAAAGCGATGTCTATTGTTGACGGGGTTCCCGTCAGCGATAATATTAGCAGCTAAAAAAATTTAGCTGATAATCAGTTCCCCTTCCCTGTACATTCCATAACAAATATCCCTGTACATTCAATCAATTCCCTGTACATTCCATAACAAATATCAATTCCCTGTACAAATCTGCAAACAACGACATTTCTTGCACATTCCAAAACAAATATCAATTCCCTGTACAAATCTGCAAACAATGACATTTCTTGCACATTCCAAAACATCTCGAAATATACGCAATCCAAATTTCACAAACATCTCTTATTCAATCAATTTTCCCAAATATTCGAAATATGTACATTCAATTTTCACAATAAGTTCTAAATCCACAAAAATTTCCACAACAAACCATACACGCATATCTTAAGTTCTAAATCCACAAAAAAATCCCATAACAAACCCGTACACACATATCATAAGTTCTAAATCCACAAAATTTTCCACAATAGACCATACACGCATATCATAATCTCCAATATACAAACACGGGTTTAGGATATAACTCACTAAGATAGGTCATCCGCCCTATCCTTGTCATCGTCCGTGGCGCCACTAGCGGCTCCATCCCTACGACTCATGCTCCCAATAGCATCATCTCCACTCTAACAACAAAATAATTTAAATTTAGAATCACATAATATTGTGTGTAATCATGTTTTACATATATAATAAGTATACTTGTCTGCTACTCTCTCCACTACCAGTAAATGCCTTTTGAGTGGCCAAGAAGTTCATAATCTGGCTTTGCACCCGAGTAGGAACCCGCCTTCTACAAGATTTCATTATTTGCCTAGAAACCATCGCAAAAGTAGCAGTAGGCTGGATCACTCGCATAAGCTCCTCTTGAATATCCTCCCACATCTCCTCGGGAATCTGACCATCTAACATACTCATCACAGAGGAAACAAGCTGCATCGCCTGCTGAGTGCAATCCTCCTGCGGCATGTAAGAGGGCCCCGATGGCATAGTCGATGGTGTTGAAATCGGCGGAGGCTGGAATTGTGTAGACACCCTCTGAGCTCCAACTCCCATCCACCTGGTCCTCCCTTTTTTAGGAAGTCCACAAACTAAATGGCTCACATTATAATTCTGCTCTCTAGTCAGGGGCTCCTGGCTCTGTGCAACAACCTCAGAATATGTATTTTCTAGAGCTTCCTAAAAGAGGAAAATATAAATTTAAGAATTGGCCTTTCAAAAATAAAAGATATTTACCTGAACAAGTAGAATAAAAGATGAAATAGTTCCACAACTGAGGACGGCTAAGTGCTAATAAATGGTTGACAGTATATAAGCACTATGTCAGGGTATCAAACTAAGGCCCTGATCATTGTCATTGTCATAATTAACAGATGCACACACAAACACCCACCCACATACCATCCACACCTACACCATACATAGATAAACACACATCCAAGTAATATCCATGCATACACCATACATAGATAAACACAAGCATAAACACACATCCAAGTAATATCCATGCATACACAAACAGAAACATAAATAGACACATGCGCACAGACACACACTCATCAACGGCGGATCCTAAGAACTTTCCCATCGAATTTCATTTTGAAAACAGAGGGTCTAGATTACATGAACCATGCAGTACTAAATTTAGAACGAATTATAATCACAAACTAGAGAAATCACAAACTAGATAAATCAACAGATTTTTATGAGACAGTATTCTCGCCACTATTCTAGATTACATGAACCATGCAGTACTAAATTTACAGGTTTCAATTTTAGTTCTTCAGCTTGCTTTTTGCAAACTACCGTTTCCATTGTGATCCATTTAGATAAAAGACAGAGTTACCTATAGTTAACAGTTGAAGAGAATAAAAAATGTGACAAAGAGTCCCCCCCCCACCCCCTGTATACAAACATTCGTGCACATATATCTTTTAAACTTAGTCAGGCTCAATCATAACTGAACAGAAAATCGAAAACCTTTCTGTGAAAAGACTGGATATTGGCATTTTTAACTAAAAACACTACAGGTTTCATTTCCCTAGGACAGTTGAGCTAAACATTTTTCAGGCTTTCACTAGATCTATAGACTGAACCTGACAGATGAACAAAGAAATCCCTCTGTGGTTTAAAACTTTCTTCCCTTGTTAAATTGTAACAAACAACATATCGAACACATGTGCATTTGGATCATACATGATAATTAAGATGACCAAAAGAAGAGTGCAAACATTAAATTCCCAACAAAAGAACATGCTAATAAGAGCTAAGATAATTAGTTAACCTGCATTTTCTTGGCCAATTCTAGCTTTTGTTTTTTATTCTCATCGTCATCATACCCCTTCTTAAATTGAACCATCGTTCTCCTGTGCAGTTCTGGTAGCGGGATAAAGGGAGCGTTCTGAGATTTAAAAATATATTTATTAGTTTTATTTATCAAATATTCTAGGAAGCGGAGAGAATATATATAGAAGATTAAAAGACTTTATACCGTTGTCCTACAAAATTGATCCTCAATCTGGGCAAATGAAGTAGTCCCCGTATGATGATCATAATCTTTTTTCCATCGATTAAGTTTATTTCTCCGACATTTTTCCTTCAACATGAACAAAGAGAATTTTAGTACAAGCTATAATATACAATGAAATATATCACTAGTTTCAGATAAATAACTTGATGATAATTAACTACTATACATATTTACCTGGTGCTCCTCTTGGCCCCACAATATTATAAGTGCAGCTAAGTGCTCAGGCTCAACCCTCTTATCTCGCTTGTATATCCTCTCCCAGTTGTGAGTGAAACAATCAAAGCATTTCTTCTTTATCTCATGTCTCCACTCCCGAAGAGAATGCTTGAACTTTCCCTGGTATCCAAATAAAAATTCCCACCCTACGGGATTGTCTTCGATGTTGAAATATCTCTAAAAATTAAAATATAGTTAAGCATGGACAATTGACAGAATTGAAAAATAATTGTGCTAAATAGAAGAATTTACCCAACAATCTCAATATATACTCTCCAGGACATGAAATGGCTGCTCCCAAGCCTCATAATAAGGATTCACATTATCACTCCTCCGTATCAAGCATCCAAGGTATGAGCTAAAGTTATTAGCCCATTGTCCGGTTGGAATCTCATTATGTCCCCATCTCACAATTGCTCGAAAACCATCCGGCGGTAACTTTTTTTTGAAGTCACTTCCTTGGCGTTTTTTTTTCTGGTAAAGTTTTTCTCCTACAACAAATAAAAAAATAATAGATATATCAACACTTAAGCTCTTATCCATCTCACAATTGCTCGAAAACCATCCGGCGGTAACTTTTTTTTGAAGTCACTTCCTTGGCGTCCTTTTTTCTGGTAAAGTTTTTCTCCTACAACAAATAAAAAAATAATAGATATATCAACACTTAAGCTCTTAGATTGAATGTTTTCTAGTGATACTTCGAGCATATATTGAATGTTTTCTAGTTGCATAAAGATATGAAAAATATATTGAATGTTTTCTAGAGTTAAAAATGTCAATATATGAAAAATCTTTTCTTCTTAGTTACTTTTAAGGCTGAAACTTTATTCACTGGTAACATTATATTTACGGTCAAACCCACGTGCCACTTATAAAACAACAAGATTTTAAAGTTTAATCCTTAGCTTAAACGTCCAAACTTAGCTGACTCAAAGAAGCATCAACTCACAAAACAAAAGGCAGCAGCCAGTTGTTGCCTTTTTCTCACTAAATAAATAATTTCATACAAATTATAAGCACCAAAATTTATACTCAAACTGAAGATCAAACATGAATTCAACCAAAAGAACTCACCTACTCTCTTCTATTGCATAAGATTTGGACTTTTACCATCAACTGAAATTGCAAATTCCTCTAAACAAGAGTAATATCAGTATCAATATTAACTTTTATAAATTACTTTGGCTTTCTTTCTAGTTGTAGAAAAATGTTAGACATGAGCCACATATAATTTGACAAACTTGTGCATAGGCACGGGGCCTAAGACTCATGCCTTTACCATAACATGGTTTGCCTAGACTGTATGAAATTATTTGTGCTGGCATTGGTCTAGTTTTGTGGTATATTGTCACCATATATCTTGTTGTCACTAGTTGAGCTAAAAACCTATATGTGAATAATATGCGAGGATCAAATTGTATTTTTCTGTCTGCTAAAAACCTATATGTGAATAATAGACTCGGAATGAAAATTTTTGATCAAACTCACCAAATCTTTGTCTGATTTCATTTTTTGCATCAGATAAAATCTCATCAATCTGTGGGCCCCATTCATCCAATCGTTTTTTTGCAAGCATGTACTTTTCTGTCTGCTTGAGTCTGTACCCCTCTGCACATGCTGGTAAAGGCCCGCGCTCAATCCCGGGAATATATGCTCGAAGTATCACTGGAGGATCTGCATATAATGGTACGGGAGTCGGCTCTTCCTCACCCTCACCTAAAAAATTAAAAGAAATAAATTATCATTGTGCATATATCATGAATAAAAAATACTTAAGTTAAACTAAGTTATACCTGACATCTCTCCTGAACTCGGTGGCTCTTCCTCAGTGGATTGGTCTTGACTGGGGTTAGCTTCGAATAACCTCCTGTTAATGTTTTTAGACATCTGCAAGTTGAATAAACATACAAATTTTTTTTATTTCCTTTTGCTTTTATGTGGCAAGAACTTTACTACCGGAGAACAAATAAATTAAATAAAAAGGAACTTAAACTTTTTCTGTCCAAGTATTCCTATATTTTGATTTTGATATGTGTTCCTATTTTGTTTTATAGAGGACAACTGTGGAATAATTGACCTCTTATTTTGATGTTTCTTTCTCTAACTGCCATCAAGCCACCAGCAATTAATGTATGAGTAAAAAATTGCCATGAATAATAGTTTTTGGTATTCTAGATTGAATTTGTTTGTCCTATTCCATCAAAAGAGCTCAGTGCAGCGTTCAAGTCAAATTTTGACATGATCTCAATTCACACAAGTCGTAAACTTCCCCATCAAAAAAAATTAAAGCATAACTAATTCTCGCGTGAATATTTTGGAACAACATCGCTGACGGGTACCAAGAAATGGTGACGGCAACATCACTGACGGGAATTTCCATAACCCGTCAGCGATGTTCACATCGCTGACGGCAACCAAGAAATGGTGACGGCAACCATTTAGCGATGTTCACATCGCTGACGGCAACCAAGAAATGGTGACGGCAACATCACTGACGGGAATTCCCGTCAGCGATATAAACAACACTGACGGGAATTTCCCGTCAGCGATGTTGCCGTCAGCAAAACCCTTATTTCCACTAGTGCTTCTTTGAATCTGAGCCTTCTTGCTGACGGCAACCAAGAAATGGTGACGGCAACATCACTGACGGGAATTCCCGTCAGCGATATAAACAACACTGACGGGAATTTCCCGTCAGCGATGTTGCCGTCAGCAAAACCCTTATTTCCACTAGTGCTTCTTTGAATCTGAGCCTTCTTCATCATCGGATCGATCAAGATTTGTAAGTGTCGCACGTGCATCTAGGGTTTCAAACCGAATGTTTTGGGCTTTGAATTCGGTCCGGAAACCAAAATAGCCAATTCATTTCAGTCTCACCTCAACTATTTTAGTCCAAACCTAGGAAAACGTGATCACAACCCAAAGCCTTTGTAGAAAAGATCCGACCCCAAAGGTAAGGTTGCCAAAATGATCCGAGCCAAAATTTTCACAGTAAACGTTCCTAAGGCTGATTCATCTTCCAATCCATTATACTTATCCCATCATAACTAACTTAATGCAAGAGGTGTTTCTAAACCACATAATAGAGGAGCAAATTTTCATTTTACTAGTATCGAGTAAGGTAAGAACTGCTTATTTATCATATGTGGACGGTTCTGAAAAAAAAGCATGATTCCCTTGTTTGTAGATCCAATAGGCCCATCCTAAAAAGAAGAAAAAATGTTGGGCTGCAGTACTTTCTTTTT
This sequence comes from Asparagus officinalis, assembly GCF_001876935.1. Lineage (NCBI taxonomy): Eukaryota > Viridiplantae > Streptophyta > Magnoliopsida > Asparagales > Asparagaceae > Asparagus > Asparagus officinalis. Next base: position 29,604,028 of record NC_033796.1, read on the forward strand.
CCCTTGTGGAAAAACAAGGGCAAGATGCCTAAGGAATTTGTTGAGTAGAAATATATAAACCAGCAGTGCAAGAGAATCGAAAGAGAGAGAAGAGGTCTAAAATGAGGATGTGAGGGTAAATGTTAGATGACAAAAAAGACTATTGAGCACTAATTCAATGCTCTGATTCAATCAGTCACGATGCTTGGAGTCGATTGTTTGTTTTGGTGTAAGACGAAGTTGACGTGCTTTAAAGAATATTACTATTAAATAGATTACTAACATATGCGAAAAGACTAAACTAAATTTGTTTATAGCTTCCAAGCTACAACCAAAGGTAGTAATTGTTGTACGCAACGGAAATTTCGGCAGCACCTCTGGTGCACAATAAGAGAGAAAGATCACAACTAAATCCATGTTTCACAAAGGAAACAAGAACAGAAAGAGATATATCTCAACAAAGTGGGATATACACTCTTCCTCTCATCAGTTCTAAGACTGACTTGTCGAGGAAACCTAATAAGCTATTACAAATCACAGCAAGACAACGAATTTTATGTGGTTCGGCAAGTTACCTACGTTCACGGGGCAAGGAGGAAGGGGGAGATCTACTATTAGAGAGAGAGAATACAAATAGGGTTTACAATAACACAAAGTCTAACAAATAAAACCCTCAAACAATCTCTCAAATCTCTCATAATTTCTCTCTCAAAGGGATGCACAAATCCTTGCTACAGCCAAAAAGAGTCTTCAATTTTTCTCTGCATTTTTCTTTTCACACCACTTGCACGCTGTCCTAGGAACTCTTCAAGCTCATGGCCCCCACGCGAACGTGCTTTGCTTTGCTCGTGGCCCCCACGTGCATGCCCTTTGCTTTGCTCCGTTTCATGAACGTGGTGTTCCTCACGTTCACAATTTTCCACCTTGGTGAAGTTTCTTCCAAAATTGAGCTGACACCAAAGCATCCAAATATCCCACTTGTTGTGTCCAGTACACCGTGAAGTTGATTCACGACAACGTACTCAATCCACAACAAGTTGGGAACTCGAACGAGAGTCCAAACAATCTCACCCCATCAAAATCAATAAATCCAACTAGCTGCATCTGAAGACTGCACATGTATCCTTTTGCCTAATGAATCAAGCCTCACGTAGTTCATCCAAATGGCCTCCAAAGGCCTCAACACTGAAGAATGTTCAAAAACTCTAAATAATGACCAAACTTAACACCTGACACAACTTTGCTCAACATATCCGCAGGGTTGTCCTTCGTGTGGATCTTCTCCAAAATGATGTCTCATTCATCCAAGACATCATGACCAAAGTAGAATCCGACATTGATATGCTTCGTGCGCGCATGATAAACCTACTTCTTTGCCAAATAGATAGCTGATATGCTACCACAATGTACCTTAATGGTTTCCTGTACAATCCCCAAGTCCTCCAATAATCCATGCAACCACAAAGCCTCATTCACAGCTTCAATCACCGACATATACTCCGCCTCTGTTATAGAGAGAGCCACTGTAGACTGAAATGTACTTCTCCAACATATCGGTGCTCCTATCAATGTAAACACATATAGACCGGCGTTTGTCTAGATCCCCCACATAATCTGAATCCACATAGCCAATACAATCATGTCCCGTCTTCTTATTCTTCTGAAATACCAAATCAACATTCACAGTACCTTTGATATAACGTAGAATCCACTTCACGGCCTCTCAATGACCCTTTTCGGGGTCGTGCATGTACCTGGATACCATGCTCACGGCCCGTGACAAATCTGACATATGAAACCTTCGACATGTATTCTCTGTCCTCAACTGAAACAGACGATATCTTAGTTGAAAGCTTAAAGTGGGGAGCTAATAGAGTACTCACTTCCTTTGCATTTTCATCAAAGCTGAATTTCTTCAATATCTTCTGCAGATAACTCCTCTGTGTAAGCTTCAATCTCCCCTTCGCCCTATCTCTCTCAATCTCCATAACCAGTATCTTCTTTGCCTTTCCATGATCATTCATCTCAAACTCGAATGACAGCTCCTTTTTTAACTTTCGAATAGTCGAAGAATTTTTGGAGGCAATAAGCATATCATCAACATATAGTAACATATAGATGTACTCACCATCTTGAAGCTTGTGCATATAAACACATGGGTCATATGGGCTCATCGTGTACCCATGGCCAATCATAAAGTTGTCGAATCTCTTATACCACTGTTGTGGTGATTGCTTAAATTCATAAAGAGACTTCTTCATCTTGCAAACTAATTCCTCTTTTTCTGCAGCTTTAAACTCCATAGGTTATGTCATGTAGATCTCCTCATCTAAATCTTAGTGTAGAAAGGCTATCTTCACATTTATCTGGATCAAATTCAAATCCAGTTGAGCCACCAATGCCAACAGAATCCTAATCGACGAATGATTTACAATAGGTGAGAATACCTCGTTGTAATCAACACCCTCAATCTGTGCATAACTCTTGGCAACCAATCTGGCTTTGTACCGAATGTCCCCAATAGAAGATCCCTCTTTTTTTGCATACACTCACTTACATCCAATAGCCTTCTTACTCTTAGGTAGATTTGTAAGTTCTCAAGTATCGTTCTTCTGAAAAGACCGCATCTCCTTATCCATAGCTTCCCTCTACCTGATCGAATTGGGGCTAGACTCTGCCTCCCTGAATGTGGATGGAACCATATTGTCAATGACATCTGCTGATAAAGCATATGCAACCATGATATCATTATACTAATTGGCCAACGAATCACCCTTCTCGGTCTATTTGCTGCAATAGACTCCTGAGAATGATCCTGCTCCTGAGTCTCACCATCCATTGTATCCTCTAACTGCCCATCTATCATTCTATCTCCTCTCAGTGTCACCTCTGTAGAAGTCTCAATGGATATAATGCTATCTAGAGTGGGTGGAATCACTTCATTATCCACCTACTACGATATCCCAACTGTCTGGTCACCCTCCACCTGCTGAGGGACTCGAGGCGTCATCATATACTCCTCATCGAATGTGGCATCTCTGTTAATAACTATCTTCTTGTCTTATGGATCCCATAATTTGAAGCATTTAACTCCTTCTCTAAAGCTCACAAAGACTCCTTACTTCACCTTCGGATTCAATTTACTATCACTGACATGATAATAAGCTAGACACCCAAATATCCAAAGCAACCCATAGTCACTAGCCACCGAACTAGACCAATGCTCTATAGGAGACTTCCCATGTATCGCAGTGCATGGCAATCTATTCACGAGATGGCTCGCACAAATCAACACATCGGCCTAAAAGGATCTTGACAATTTGCTCTATGTCATCAGACATCGCACCTTCTCCAACAAGGTACTGTTCAACCTCTCAGCCACCCCGTTCTGTTGTGCTGTCTCACAAACTGTGAAGTGTCACCTATGTTTGGAGAGAAAGTTATTAATTGTATTGATGTTGAGTTCATTACAACTTCAAACGCTATAAAAAACTCAAGGAAAATTAGTTTTTTTTAAGACCTTTACACAATGAAAACAAAAAAAAATTAAAACTTTCTTCAAACAACGCAGCAAGTGTTTATTCTTCGTTGCTTGCGTGGAAACTTAGCCTGTGACGGGGACATCAATATTCATGGATCACCAGGCGACTAGATCAGGTCTGAAGCTTCATCAATTCGCGAAGGAATCAAGAAGTCAAAGCAATTATCTCGGCAATGGCGAGATAACCACTCTTCTCAAGATCACCGCAACGGGGTAATCTTAAGTGGGAAGAATACGGGAACTGCAGATCTGACGAACTCCTCCTTCCTACGCTAAAGAACTCAAACGATCTTCTCCTCTCTTCTGAAATTCATGCTCCTTCAGTCTTCAATTCTGTAGGGTTTCGTCGACGCTCGAGAATTCCAGATCCTTCAAAATGAAGGCCATATGGCTGTATTTATAGGCTTCGGGAGGTTGTATCAGAACAGCCGATTCATTCTTATCTTTGGCTACAACCACTTAACAATGTGTTTAGATGATATCCAGATCAGTTGGACAAATTCAGGCTGTTAACGGGCGAAAATGGCTTAAAAACAGCAAAAACAGCCTTTAAACGGCTTTTCTGGGCGTGAGACACCCGTGGGTGTCTCGGCGTGGCCGAGACACTTGTGAGTGTTTCGGCCTGGCCGAGACACTTGTCCTTTCACCTTTTAATCTTAGCTCACCTTCCCCAAGAAAGGACATCTCTCCCACCCATATCTTATTTTAATCCCGCGTACTGTACTCTCTCCTCCACTCACGAATCTCTCATCTTCCTCTTCAGTTCTTCCTCTCTCCTCTTGTTCTCTTCATCTCTTTCTCTCTCTCCACCAACCGCTCAACCCTGACCCCAAGTTCCCTGCAGCCAACCTCCTCTTTCAGCCGATGAAACTGAAGAGCCCGCTGTTAGGGAAACCCTTATGCTAAGATCCAATACCAAATCGCCGAGAGAAGATAAACAGCCAACAAAAACAATAGCACAAGCAATCAATACCAATTTTAACATGGTTCGGCAATGGCCTACATCCACGGGGTAAGGAGGGGGAGTTTTCACTATTAGAAATCAAAAGGATACAACTAGGATTACAAATCTCTCACAAAAACCCACAACAACTTACTCTTAATCTCTCCAAATGCTCCTAAAATAGAAGCCCAAAGAAAACCCCTCTCTATCAGCTCAATATCCTTGCTTACCAACCCTAAAAATACTCAAAGGGTATTTATACAAATCCAAAATAAAACGGGTCTGGAAAACAGACCCAGACCAAAACCCGTATCGCGATCGATCGTAGCGCCATGTGCGGTCGACCACGATAAGTCCAGAGACTCACCATCGGCTCTAGACAAAACGCGATCGACCACCGCGCCACGTGCGGTCAACCACCAAAACTCCAGAGCCCAACTCCACTTTAGGGCCAGCCGCGGTCGATCGCCGCGCTATGCGCGGTCGACCGCCAATCATCCAAAGCGAGGCCCAGACCCTGTGCACGATCGTCGATCGCCGCGCTATGCGCGGTCGACCGCCAATCATCCAAAGCGAGGCCCAGACCCTGTGCACGATCGCGGTCGATCGCCGCACCACTTGCGGCCGACCGCGCAGCACCCAAAAGCCTCCTTCACTTATCCAAAGCAATCTACCTCCATACACTCACAGAATCTATAATTCTCTACCTCGAATCTACAATTCTCCATCTCAGCGAACGTTCTACCAAACTGAGCCGACACCGACTACACCAAATGTCTCGCTTGTTGCGTCCAGTACACCATGGCAATGGACTCATGACAACGGACTCCATCCACAACAAGTTGAGACCCAAAACGGTAGTGCGAACACTCACCCCAAACCAACAGTGTCTACTCACCAAATCGAACTGAGCCGACACCAACCAAACGGAAGTGCAAACACTCACCCCAAACTAATAGTGTCTACTCACCAAATCGGACTGAGCCGACACCAACCAAACGGGAGTGCAAACACTCACTCCAAACCAATAGTGTCTCCTCACCAAATCGAACTAAGCCGACACCAACCAAACGGGAGTGTAAACACTCACCCCAAACCAATAGTGTCTACTCACCAAATCAGCTGCATCAAAACTGACTACCTACATATCCTCTCCAAGGAATCAAGCCTTCACGTAGTTCACCCAATGGCCTCTAAAGGCCCTCAATCCAACCTGCGGCTGATAGCATCATCAATGACCCTAAACTGAAGCAATACAAACACCTCCACCTGAGTTGAAACAATGGCTGTATTCAAGCTATATCCACAAGCTGCACTCGGATCTACCAACTCGTCATCCGCATCTGAATTCAAATGACTCCCACGCTGTGCCACCTCAGGTAGAAATCCCAATAATATAGAATGACCTGGAGTATGTGGAGTAAACTCCACTCAATGTGGAGTAGCATCACCCTTCACCTGGTGTAGTATCTTACTGATCTGATCAATACTCTCTACCTGCCGAGAGTCCAAAGTGACAAACCTGCTCAGACAAAACTCAGAAGCTCCCAACTAATAGTCGAATGAACTCCTGAATACCAAATACGCAATCGGATCCAATCTCACATCAACGATGTGACCAAGTACTGGGTAGCCAAATATCCGACGCCGACTAAAATCTGAAGTAGCTCCACTAGATCTAACAACTCTACATGTAGCAGTCGGTAACCTCATAAGATGATCCAAACCTGTCGGAGCCTGAATATCAAATCCACTGCTCGATAACCAACACCGATCCTCCTTCAAAAAGGAATGGCCCACTAAATCTGTCATCTCATCACGTCGCCCCACTGTCTCTTCTCCTCTAAAGTGTCTCCAACTGCCATGAGCTCGGCACCAATGCAAGAAAGGACCCCTACTAGAACTAGTACGACGGGTAACCTTTCTTCCCGTACACCTCCTCTAACTGTCACAGACTACTAGGGCTTCATACTAATGGGACTTGGTTGTAACCCATAAATGCCTAGTACAATCCCTAACATAGGAAACAAAATAACAATTACCTCCCGATGATGCCTCCTCGGAAGGCCCACAATGCCTGACTAAACACCTCCAATAAGACCCCTCGATCGGTGGATAGAAGTGCCCAACTCCACCTCGATCTTCTCACTCATCCCAATGTGCTCAATGGACTTCAATCTACAGGTCATAGCACTCCTCAATAATTTGTACACGGCACAACCAATAATATACCCCAGCACCAAACAATGCCACAGTCTAGCCAAAGAAGTCGTCAACGAACTATCAATCACCGTGCTCCCAAGCAGATAATACAAGTTGCTCCTCCTGACGCCCTTCATCACAATCATGGACCCCAATGTGACTTTCAAGCGAGAATCTGTCAAGGTTACCCTATAGCCTGTTGCCTCCAATACCCCAAGTGAAATTATGTTCTTCCTCAGTTGAGGAACAAACCTCACATCAACCAACTCCCGAACCATCCCGTCACTCGTCCGAATCCGAACGGTACCAATACCACTAATATGGCATCTGTGGTCATTACCCATAAGAACAGCATCCCCTCTTTCCAACTCTTAAAAGCTGGAGAACCAATCCCTCCTATGGCATATGTGGTAAGTAACACCCAAATCCAACATCCACTCGGTGGAGTCGACAACACCAAATGACGGAAGAGCTGGGCACGAATAGCCCGAAGAATCTGAATCTGAAATGTCACCACTAGCCTTGGCAACATTCACCTCTGAAATTTGAATAGCTTTCCCCTTATTCTTTTCGGCTTGCAATTTTGGGCATTCGGTTTTTTAATGTCTATCCTCTCTACAAAAGACATATTGATTCCTGTCAACTGCAGGATGCCCCCCTCTAGACTGCGACCTCCTACCACAGTTTGGACTTTTAGCTCTTGCAACCAATGCCCCCGCAACTGGCTCAATGGAAGTCTCATTGTCCTTCTTATGAAGTTGATAGTTCACAAGAGCCGCGATGACCTCACTATATGAAAGTGATGCCTTCCCATTAATAAGAGTGAGGGCGAATGTCTTATATTCCTCGTCGGGTAAGGAACTCAATAACAACAACGTTGTGTCCTCATCTTCAACAATGACATCTACATTCATCAAATCTGTAAGTAGCTTCGTGTAGTGGTTCATATGATCACTTATAGATGCCCCATTCTTCAATTGGATGCATAAGCGTCGACAGAGTTGGTCGATGTGATGGACCTTTTGTGACCTGATACCTGTCGCTTTGGCGCGGGTGCAAAACCTTCAACTCGGTGGACGAGTTTGGCCGAAGCTGAGCCCACTCCTTCGGAGGAGGGGCTGTTTGAGCACTCTTGGTTAAAGGAGAAGGCTTCCTTTGGCATAGGAGTAACAGTTAGAGCTTTGGTTTCCTTAGAAACTTTATGGATCTTGCGCATAGCCTTGGGGCTAAGGGATCCGGAGGAGATGGCCTCCTCAAACTTAGCTTGATCAAACTCTACCACGAGAGTTTAGACAGTTATTCTAGTGAGATGAACATCAGATTACGCCACCACTTCTTCATCAGAGAAACTCATCCCCAGCAGAGTCGCCACCACTTCTTCGTCAGAGAAGCTCATCGGATTGTTCCAATGAGATGAACAACCGCAACCCCGGAGGCAACAGAAGACTCCCGATCCGAAGTCCAAGAAAGAGTATTCTTTCGAAGATGATGAAGTTCCAACCATCTTAAAATACCTCCTTGCCAACGACAAAATTGAGCTCTCTCCTATTAAAAATCAGGAGGAAGCCGACAAAACTTTGGATCCAAAATACTGTGCATACCACAGAAGGATTCTTCACCCCACTAAGGTTTGCTATGGCCTAAAAATAAAATCCAAGCCTTAATTGACTCCAGCGTCATGACGGCAGAACAAGCCAAATAAGGACGACCTAGACTCCAATGAGTACACAAGTATAAAATGCTTCTCCATATGACTTCGACAAGTATATGAGTATAAACTGCTTCTGCTTTAGACTCCGACAAGTATATGAGTATAAACTTCTTCTCCTTTAGACTCTAACGAGTATATGAGTATAAATTGCTTCTCCTTTAAACTCCGATGAGTACACGAATATAAACTACTTCTTAATGATCCTCCAATTGGTACATGACACTAAACTGTTTCCTATCCTCCAACTGGTACATGAGGCTAAACTGTTCCCAAATGTAGCTGAATGTGATTGGACTCAGGTTCACCCAAAAAGCTAGGGGTGGATACGAGGTTATTATGGCTGAGTACGAAATCAGGAACCAAGACCTGATTCTGTATCAAGAACGACAGCATTGCCTACTAACCGGAAGTTCCTGGAGAGTACTATACACGGTATTCTTAAGGATAACCCGGAATTAGCATATCACTTCTAATGAAAACAGACCATCTAAGTGATCATTTCTCAAAGGGTAATGAACAAGAAACTCCCACTTGGGCTCTGAATATTTTCAAAGATAAGGTGTGTCTCAATGCTAGGATCAACTTCACCCACTCCCAATTTGACTTTCTAAGCGCTCTTTTGTCGAGATGAGCTTCGATCACTTCGCTGGATCAAATTTCCCTCACGAAACCCCCACTGTTTAATTGTAGAGTGCTTAATGATTTAAAGTCCTCCACCACAAAATTCCTCACTGATCGGATCAATCAACGATGAGTCTACCAAAATTCCTCATGGTTAAATCCACCCAAACTCCCACTGTGTCCAAGCTTTTAACACTCTCATGGTTAAGGTTGTGATTGAACATCTCAAAATTACAAGCCATGGCAATTATCAAACCCTTTGCACGTTGAGTTTTCACAAGAAAATTGAAAACTTAATACCAAAACTCTCACTATGCTAACAAAGTAATGTGTACAGGTCAGCTCCCATTGTTATTGGTACATTCACTCCCATCTTGGTCAAACCTTTAAACAGTTAGGGCCACAACTAAAATCCCCTCTCGATTCCTTCCATGAACGAGAGGTTCACAAATTAAACGATCAAACCTTTAAACAGTTAGGGTTATCTCAAACTCATATCTTGGTCAAACCTTTAAACAGTTAAGACCACAACTAAAATCTCCTCTCGATTCCTTCCATGAACGAGAGGTTCACAAATTGAACGATCAAACCTTTAAACAGTTAGGGTCGTCTCAAACTCTCATTTTGGTCAAACATTTAAATAATTATGACCACAGCCAAAATCTCCTCTCGATTCCTTCCATGAATAAGAGGTCCAAAAATTGAAGGATCAAGCATTTAAACAGTTAGGATCGTCTCAACTCTATTTTGGTCAAACATTTAAACAGTTAGGACCACAGCTAAGATCCCCTCTCGATTCCTTCCATGAATGAGAGGTCTAAAAATTAAACGATCAAACATTTAAATAGTTAGGGTCGTCTCAACTCTATTTTAGTAAAACATTTAAACAATTCGGGCTAAAAATGGAATTCCATCTCGATAAATGAGAAATCCACTTTCAGATTAGATAATCAAACCTTTAAACAGTTAGGGTTATCTAAATCTTTTCGATTCTCAAAGTGGAGATCTCACTCTTAGTTTTACCCTTCAGATTCTCGAAGTGGATATCTTGCTTTGAGTTTTTTTTGCATCAGGAGACAGAATATAAAATTCTTCCTCTCCGACATCGAGTTCATCTCTACCAACAAAAAGAAACAATGAGATAGAATATAAAATTCGTCCTCTTCGGCATCGGGTTTATCTCTACCAACAAAAAAAGAGATCATGAGATAGAATATAAAATTTTTCTTCTCAGGCATCGGGTTCATCTCTACCAACAAAAAAAAGAGACCAGGAGATGGAATATAAAATTTTTCCTCTCCAGTATCGGGTTCGTCTTTAACCCAAGAAAAGACATAATTTTTCAACACCTCTGAATCCATGTCTTTTATGCATGGAGGATGTTATCTTGATCCCTTATTAGATATAAGTATGCGTCTAACACACGTTGTTGGGTGGTATGTTCCCGTAAAAACGACCAAGCCTGTGTATTCAATATCGTAGCCAGTGATTATTATTAAATTAATAACCTCCTAATCCATGTGTTATATGCATGAGGGACGTTATCTCAATCCCTTATTAGAGATAAGTCTACATGTAGCCTACATATTCAACATTGTAGTATAAAGCCTAAGAGAGTTTAATTCTTTTAGCCTAACGTTATATGTAAAACGGATCTAAATAATTCACATACTAGCTCGACTCAAACAATAGTCGGTAAAGGCGTACCAAATCCATTAATGGCTGAGAATTTGCTAAAAATCCTACTCAAGGAAGCAAGCAAAAGATCAGTGGTTGTGGCCGTACCAGCCTCAATAGTTAGTCTTACAGCTTTGACAATTGCAAATGAAAGTCGACGTCGATCGACGCGTTGCAAACAAAGATCGACGACGGTCAGCGCATCGACAATTTGAGTATCCGACAAACTCAGGATAAAATTCATATTTGCAGATGAACCGACCTGAACAATTGGTCCTGCAGCCTTGACACTCAGGACCCCATGCTCCAATACCTTAAGAGCTTAAACTATGTAGACTCCAGTCAACGTATGAGTATAAACCATGTTCTCATGAAGACCGATGCATTGATAATCAATTCAATATTGGTTCAGCAACAAGAGCTAAATTCACAAATCGAAACACCAGCTTCAGTTTAAGATTTCGACAACGGTCAAGCGATAAACACAGTACCAGAAGAATTTTAGCTATTCTACAAAGCACTGAGTAGACTAAAAGATGAAGAAGTTAAGGGTTGAAGCCGTTCACATATCCTTCTACACGATCTCCTCAACTAAGTGCTGAAGGGATTGCAAATAAGACATGTCTTATCCAAAGTATCCAAGACTCCTCTATAAAAGAATAAGTCTGAGATACTTTGGAGGAGGTAAGGTGTCTAAAAATACCTATAGGTATAAACGTCACTATCTAAGTCAGAGGAGATCATCCAAAGCCAAAAGAAGCAAAGGAACAGGTGAAACAACATAGAAGAAGAACATGAATACCCGTGACAATGAACACTGACACGCATAGGCGCGGTAGTGGAAGGTGACGTGCAAATAAACAGAGTGATGCACCTATGGGAAGTTGTAGATCTCTTCACTATATCTTCAGCGCATCTTGGATCACCTTATTCTGACATCGGACGAGGAAGTTAGAGCCAAAATACCCGAGATAGCACAAACTGTCTCGGAGGTGCGCTGCAGTGGTAACTACCGTGGAAATGCACGATAGTTTAATCTGTGATATGATACAAATCTGAAGAAGCTCAAAAGATAAAAGTTATAGATACGTTTATCATATTTCCAACACATCTTGTATCACCTTATTTCGATATAGAATGAAGAAGTTAGAGCTAAAATACCCAAAACAGAACAAACTGTCTCAGAGGTGCGCGGCAGTGGTAACTGTCACGGTAATGCACGATAGTTTAAGCCATGATACGATCCAAATCTGAAGAATCTTAAAAAACAAAAGTTGTATATCTCTTTGTCATATTTCCAACACAACTTAGATCACCTTATTTCGATATCGGACGAAGAAGTTAGAGCTAAAATACCCGAGACAACACAAACTGTCTCGGAGGTGCGAGATAGTGGTAACTGCCTCGGAAATGCATGACAGTTTAAGATATGATATGATCCAAATATGAAGAAACTCAAAATACAAAAATTGTAGATCTCTTTGTCATCTTTTTAACGCATCTTGGATCACCTTATTCTGATATCAGACGAAAAGGTTAGAACCAAAATATCCGAGAGGTACGCAGCAATGATAACTGTCACGGCAATACGCGTCACCGTCCACTGCTGCGCACACTGAGAAGCTAAAAACGTTATTTTTAACAATTTTCTTGAGTTTCATGTGGTCCACATGGCTTATTAACTGATGTGGATCACTTATAAACGTGGGGGAGTAGTTACAAGCAGAAATCACACCCATAACCACTGAAATAATGGCAATTAAAGATGGTGGGAGCGGTTATGAAAGCTGAAAAACTACTTCCTTTGTCTGCGTCAGTGTCCACTGCCGCGCTAAAGGAGAAAGTTAACATCAGTTATTTTGCATTATTTCTAATAGTTATGACTCATAGAGGCTATAAATACCTTCCTATACACAGGAGCCAAGGAGAGGAGAGAAATTAAGACAGAGAGACTTGAGATTTTGGTAAATTTGAGCAAGAGAACGAGTCTTCATTCTTCACAAACATCCTCAAGAAGCTTTTGGAGATTCCCAGAGATCTAAGCTCTGACTTGATCTTTGGAAGAGTGAACATCTTACATCGATAAGATATTCGCTTAAGATTCTTACTTCGATAAACGAAGAAGAATATCCAAAAACCTTCACGATTCAATAAGAATATGTGAATCGGTGGTCCACGGGCTAACACACCCCGGCACAGGCAAAGATCCCACAAAAGCAGGAGTTGATAAACGATTTCTGTGTTATTTTCTAGAAAGTTGTGATTTTCTATTTATTATGTAAGAGAAGTCTTATAAAAAGGCTATTTCTTTTGAATTTGTTGTAATCGATCAAAGATATAATGAATTCCATAATGAAACCAACTTTCGACGAAAACACCCATAAGCACGGCATCCCCTCTTTCTAACTCCACAAAGCTGGAGAACCAATCCCTCCTAGGATAAATATGATAAGTAACACCAGAATCCATCATCCATTCCATAGAGTCAGTGTAACAAACTGATGGTAATGCTGAGCATAAAAAGCTTGAAGAATCCGTATCTGAATTGTCGTCACTAGCCATGACAACATTTACTTTCGAAGCTTGTACATCTTTTTTTTATTCTTCTCGGCTTTATCTTTTAATTTTGGGCACTTGCTCTTTCAATGTCTTTCTTCTTTACAAAAACAACACTGGTTCCTACCAACACTTTTATGGCCATCTCTATTCCTCGATTTTGAGCGGTTGAGAGTACGGCCTCGAACTGCTAATGCATCTCTTGATGCCTTCTCAGAGGGTTCGTTATCACTTTTCCCCAATTCATAATTTACCAAAGCTGAGGTCACCTCCTTATAACTAACAACAGTTCTACCATTGATCATAGTTAAGACAAAAGTACCATAATCATCCTCCGACAATGAACATAAAAATAGCATCGCCTTATCTTCATCCTCAACCATGATATCCATATTGGTTATATCTGAAAGTAGCTTCGTGAAGTTGTTTACATGCTTCCTAATAGAAACTCCCCTCTTTATATTGAACTGGTAAAACCTTTTCTTCAAGTGAAGTTGATTTTCAATGCTCTTAGTAAGATATTTTTCATTGAGCGTTTCCCATAATTTCTTCGCTAACGTCTTGTTCATCACATCATAAATAAGATCCGATGTCAAGCATGACCTAATAACTCCACAAGCCCGACTGTTCACCTTCTTCCAAACCTTATCCTTCATATTAGCTGGTTTCTCTTTCAACTCAAGAGAATCCTCTAAATTTTGTGCATCCAACGCATCCATCACCTGACACCTCCATAAACCAAAGTTGATCTTGTCGTCAAACTTCAAAACATCAATCTTTGTATTATTGATGCTCAGACTCTATATCGCCTTTTAAAGAGACGATCCTGATGTGCTTGTTCTCCCATGTTATCGATCTAACTCTTCAAATAAGAATTCTTCAGCAAATCCTTTGAACAAGCTCCAAGCCTAACCTGTAGCTCTGATACCACTTGTTGTGCGCAGCGAAAATTTCGGCAGCACCTCTGGTGCACAACAAGAGAGTAAGATCATAACTAAATCTCTGTTTCACAAAGAAAACAATAACCGAAAATGATATATCTCATTCTCTCATCAGTTCTAGGGCTGACTTGTCGAGGGAACCTAACAATCTATTACAAATCACAACAAGACAACAAATCTTACGTGGTTCAGCAAGTTGCCTACGTCCACGGGGCAATGAGGGGTGGAAGAGATCTACTATTAGAGAGGGATGCACAAACCCTTGCTACAACCGAAAAGAGTCTTCAGTTTTTCCCCTCTGCACTTTTCTTTTCACGCCACTGCAGCTGAAAAAAACCTGTGTTTTTTCCCCACTTGCACGCTACCTAGGGATACTCTTTGGAAAGATATATATATATAATATATATATATAATATATATATATATGACTATATATATATATATATATATTATATATATATATATATAGAGAGAGAGAGAGAGAGAGAGAGAGAAATATGGTATGCTTGGTATTAAGGGCAAAATTTTTGTGCTTGTAGTGATAATGTGTTAGCATCTCCATCGCACTGGCACTACCGATATGGGTGAATTTGTTCCGACAGTTTGATGAGGGAGAGAAGGATTTGACACTCACTACCAAGCACAACTTTTTGTGCTTGGGATACCAATTCCATGACAATATATAGTTGCTATATTATATATATATTAGTATATATACTATATATATATTGCACAAAGAGGTATCGTGTGGGCTAGTAAATGTCCAGGAAACGAGTACGAAACCCACAAGCTCGTGGCCCCCACGCGCACGCGCTTTGCTTTGGGCCCGTTTGGTTTGGTGATTTTGACTTGGAAAGTGACTGAAAGCCTGCCAAAACTGTTGGCTTTTTGCAAAAACACCTCTAAACGCCTTTTTTAGATGCGTTTTTACAAGAATGCCTATCAAACTGAAAGTTTTTGTCAGTTTTGACAAGCTTTCTCCTTCCCCTTTGGGCAACCAAACAGGAACTTTGCTCTGCTTCATGAATGTGGTGGCCCCCAAGTTCATAGTAATTATAATAGCTAGGACAACTTTCTCTAATGACTGTTGATTGCCTAAAATTTAGAACAACAACCAGAGGCCAAAATATAATTGAATAACGTGGCAGAGAAGTACAAATGTTGGTAGATAGAAGAGAGCTTGGACATCAGAGCAGGTAAACTTAAAAAAAAAAAGACGAGATATTGTTTACATGGTTTTTGTGAATCCCAAAGTTCAGCCAGTGGAGCTAAGTCTGTAGAAGATTGAAATTGGGCATTGTCAACTTGATATGCCAAACTTTTATATAGAATCATTGTCCAAAAAGCTTATTGGTTAAAAATTTGTCTAAGTTGACTATATCTTTTCAGTGGTTTTGCATTCACAAATTTTTACATGTGATTTTTTCTCTAAAAAAATCTATATACTTGATGTGATTATGGTCGATATTTTTATTAACGAATAGGATTTTTTCCTATTTTATTTGAGCCAATTTATTATTTTTTAGTGATGGCACGAAATGTCGACATAAATTTCTTTCACTTACGTAGTAATACATAAGTTTAATAATTGATTAATAATAATTGAAATATATATGACTTTTAGTAACATCATTTTTCATTTGCACAATGTATAATGGCTGATCAATTTTATATGATTGTGTTATTCTAAAAAAATTTTGAATAATTGTGATTTAATTTTTTTTGAATATTTTAAAATTTGTGATATTTGTCTATTTTCAAAAATTTACAAGCTAGGTAATGAACATATCTGTGCAACGCACGTGTCTGAAACTAGTTAAGTATAATAACAATGCTATTATCACTAGTAGAAAAACGTGTAATCTAGACAAAAAATTCCATCTAGGTGGCTTGAAATCCCGTGTAGGTTGATCAACCTAGATGGTAATCCGTCTAGGTTGATCCGTCTAGGACAATTCCATCTAATTTGAGTTAAACTAGACGAAATTCAGTCTAGATTAACCAAACTGGACGGAATACAACCTAGACGGAATTCAAAAATCCGTCTAGATAGCTACTGTAGCAACCTAGACGGAATTTTTGTCTAGGTTGCTACAATAGTCGTCTAGGTTGCTTCTGTAGCAACCTAGATGGAATTTCTGTCTAGGTTGATACTGTAGCAACCTAGACTGAAATTCCCTCTAGGTTGCTCTTTTTCCCGCAAAAAAAATAAAATTAAATGTGATTTCCTGTACATTACATTGAATTCACGATATACACATAAATACATAATTCCTGTATATTTAATATACACATCCAATCCAATATAATCAATACTCATATCTAATACACACATCCAACAATCCAATCCAAAATACACATCCAACTATCCAGTCCAATATACACATTCAACAATCTATGCCAATATCCATTTCAATAAAAATTTATATTATCTGAATATTTACAACATATACACTAACAATATCAAGTCCACCCATAACACGAGATGAATAACATAGAGTACATGACATGAATAAAAGTAAAGTACTATTACAAATAAAAAAATTGTTCATTACATTAAAAAAACCTCACATATTGTCGTCATCGACAACGTCTCTATCCCTCGTACGAAAACGGGTGGTTGCTCTCTCCAATGTCTCCAGTGTCTCAAGCCTAAAGGTCCAATTGATTATATTTTAGAATTATGTGAAGTTTAATAATATATTAAACAAAATTGATGATATATCGTTGAATATGTAAATATATGTCCAACAAAAAATTGATGATAAATCGTGGAAAGTATTTGCTAAAACAACAAGCATGCGTGTATCCATGTTCTGAGTGTAAATGAAAAAAGTATTCTGATCTGTATCCAAATAATGAAAATTCCTGAAATGAAGGGTTGGTTAAAACCACAGGAACCCCAATTAAAAGAAAAAAGAAAAAAAAACCACAGGTACAACCTTACAGGCTCACCATTCCATAATCATTACTGCTCAGAGAGAAAGTCAACAGAATGGTTTCTTCAATAGATCAAACAACATAAATGCATATCATTTTCATTTAGGTAACTATACCTCATTCTGAAACTACAGCTAATCTCCGATACAGAGAGAACAAGTTCATAAAGAAAAACTCAAAATAACAATAGTTGAAAGTAGAATAGGAAAAGGTTAGGCCTTCACAAAAGTTCTCACCTGAAACAAACACAGTAGTGACTTTCTTGTCGATGAATGCAATACCAGTAGCATTCTGCAATAAAACGGTATCTTCATTACTCACAAAGAATTGCAAATCACAACAATAAATTGCTGCAAGTTATAATGGACATTTCTTTTCACATGCATAACTAGACAATGACTTACGAGATCTGTGAGAAGGAACTGGCAGGGCTTATAAATGGACTTCCAGTAAATCCTAGAAAGATAACCAGTTCAAAGGTTCCCCCTGAAAGGATTTAGGATCTAAATGACACAGGATTTATTTCCGAACCTAATTAGAGGATTTCGGCAGTCCCAAAGCAAACCCTTGGAGCACTTTTTTCTTCAAGTTTATCAAGGTATTTTTTACTACTACACTATAGAGTTACTAACACAAAGAACTTTTTGGTCGAATTCCTCCAGTAAATATGACACTGGTCCTCAATTTTTAAAATCACGACATGGCTAAGTTATATAAGAGAAAAATGGAGAACCTTGGTACCAAGTTGCTTAAAGCAACTTGGTAGTGATGTGGCCTAATCTTGACCCTACATCATACCTCGAAGATAGAGCCTCAACCACCCTTCACCAACCCCAATGTAGATGTAAGGACAAGATTAGACCACATCACTACCAAGTTGCTTGAAACAACTTGGTACCAAGTTTCTCCATTTTTCTCATTATATAATGCATGTTCTATATATGTTGTGATGTATGCTATTACATGCACTTTGATACATATACAAATAAATTGATATTTTATGAACAACAGAATCCAAATCTATGAACTTAATAACTGAAACTGCACCAGAGTATATTAACTGCTAGATAATCTTTCAAAGTAGGAATGAACCGATGCTCAAAATAAGTCATCGTATTGTTGGATTTAATCTAATAAATCTATTTATGGGCATATATGATTAATCAATGTGTATTGCTATCCTTCAGGATAACCCACTAAAGTGATCAATTAAGTTGGGTTAATTTGGTATTTAAATAAGTCATGGGGTTATATGTGCAGATACCAGGTTGTAATTGTGATTTATTGAGGGGCTAAATTACAAAAGTACAACATCTATAAATAAGGGGTTATGGTCCCTAACCTAGGGTTACATTCTCTAATTCTCTACACCCCCATCTAGCTAGAGAAATTCGGTTTTAGAGAGAACCCTAAGGTTAGAAGATCCAAAACCCAAAATCAAGATCAAGCAATGGATTCAGGTATAAGCTTCCGCTCTTTTAGATCCTTGTTAATCTCTTTGAATTAATCATGGCTATATGGTTTTAGATCTCAAGTTTTATGATGTAGATCTAACAAGTGGTATCAGAGCCACCTTGATTAATTCTTAGGGATTTAAGTTTTATTGGGTTTTTTGATCTTAAATCTCTGGTTAAAGATTCAATTTTTTTGGGTTCGGATGAACAGTAATGTTCGGTGAACAGTAACGAATTTTTTTGTTCGGATGAACAGTAAAGTATTTTTTTCGGATGAACAGTAACTGAAAAATCGTCGGTGAACAGTAACCCTTTGGAATTTTTTGGATTTTTCTTTGATTTTTTCTTCAATTTTTCCAATTTTGGATCTGTTTTGAAAATAAAAATCAAAGATTTTTGGGTTTGTCGGCGGCGGTTTTAGTTTGAAACCCTAAGGGTTCATGGCGAAAAATGAGGAGGTTGTTACCTCAAACGAACCTCGCGTTCGTTCATTTTTAACCGAGCTTCGCGCTCAACGAACCTCGCGTTCGTTCTAAAGTGAACCTCGCGTTCAACTCAGGTGAGCGTCAAGCTCAATTTTAACGAACCTCGCGTTCGTTCTAAGGTGAACCTCGCGTTCAACTCAGGTGAGCGTCAAGCTCAATTTTAACGAACCTCGCGTTCGTTCTAAGGTGAACCTCGCGTTCAACTCAGGTGAGCGTCAAGCTCAATTTTTAACGAACCTCGCGTTCGTTCTAAGGTGAACCTCGCGTTCAAATCAGGTGAGCATCAAGCTCAATTTCAACGAACCTCGCGTTCGTTCTAAGGTGAACCTCGCGTTCAACTCAGGTGAGCGTCAAGCTCAATTTCAACGAACCTCGCGTTCGTTCTAAGGTGAACCTCGCGTTCAACTCAGGTGAGCGTCAAGCTCAATTTTTAACGAACCTCGCGTTCGTTCTTCAGACGAACCTCGCGTTCGTACTTCAGACGAACCTCGCGTTCGTACTTCAGACGAACCTCACGTTCGTACTTCAGTCGAGCCTCGCGTTCGTACTTCAGACGAACCTCGCGTTCGTGCTTCAGTCGAGCCTCGCGTTCGAACTTCAGACGAACCTCGCGTTCGTACTTCAGACGAACCTCGCGTTCGTACTTCAGTTGAACCTCGCGTTCATTTTTTTTTAACGAACCTCGCGTTCGTTCCCAAGTTGAACCTCGCGTTCTTTTATCAAACGAACCTCGCGTTCGTTCATTTTCAGACGAACCTCGCGTTCGTGCTTAAGTGAGTCTCGTACTCAATACTGTCGAACCTCGAGTTCGAAGTTAAGGGAACTTCGTGTTCATTATGGTTAAGCCTTGGCTTTTTCATGGGTCCACTTTGGTATACTTAATTTATTCAATTAAGTTATGGGCCCTAATTAAGCTGTGAGACCCCAATCAAGTTTTTGGAAATTCAGTTGATTTAAATTTTTTAATTTAAATCTAATTCGGTTTTTAATCAATTATTTAATTCAAATATTATGACACTAAGGTATTAAGGTTGTCTTAGGTCATATCTCAAAAGGTAGAGTTGAGCGTCTTGTGTCTGATGGCATTTTGGATTCCCTTGATTTTTCGGACTTCAACGTATGTGTTGAATGTATCAAGGGAAAACAGACCAAAGTGAAAAGATTAGGTGCCAACAGATCTTCAGATGTCTTAGAATTGATACATACGGATATTTGTGGGCCATTCCCTACAGAATCCTGGAATGATCAACAATATTTTATATCATTCATAGACGATTCCTCACGTTATGGGCACCTATATCTTATTCATGAAAAATCTGAGTCTCTAGACATGTTCAAAGCCTATAAAGCTGAAGTTGAGAATCAACTCAACAGAAGAATTAAAACCGTCAGATCTGATCGTGGTGGTGAGTACTACGGTAGATATGATGGTTCAGGTGAACAACGTCCAGGACCATTTGCTAGATACCTAGAGGAATACGGTATCATCCCACAGTACACTATGCCGGGTTCACCTAGCATGAATGGTGTAGCTGAAAGACGAAACAGGACTCTTAAGGATATGGTAAGAAGTATGATTGCTCATTCTTCTTTACCAGAGTCACTCTGGGGAGAAGCACTTAAGACAGCAGCTTACATTCTGAATAGAGTACCAAGTAAAGCAGTTGCTAAAACACCTTATGAGCTTTGGACTGGTCGAAAGCCCAGTTTAAAGCATTTACATATTTGGGGATGTCCAGCTGAGGCAAGGCCTTATAGGCCAAATGAAAAGAAATTGGACTCCAAAACAGTTAGCAGCTACTTTATTGGATACTCTGAACGCTCTAGGGGCTATAAGTTTTATGATCCCACTATAAGGAATATTTTTGAGACGGGAACAGCAACATTCTTTGAGGATGTTGAGTTTGGGGGGAGAAATAAGGTTAGAGACATTAGTTTTGAGGAGGAATTGGCTTCAGATCCAATCCATACAGTTACTTTTGACAATATTCAGGTTCCTATACCTGTTGTTGCTCAAGAAGTAAATCCGGAACCTCAAGATGATAATGTTGAACAACTCCCTGTTCCAGAAGAACAAACTCAACAACCTCAAGAACCAGTGCCATTAAGGAGATCCACGAGAGAAAGGAGAAATGCTATTCCGGATGATTATATTGTATTTCTCCAAGAACATGAGGAAAGTAGTGGAATGTTAGAAGATGATCCAATCAACTTCTCTCAGGCCATGAAAAGTTCTAACTCTCAACAGTGGATTGATGCCATGAATGAAGAGTACAAGTCTATGCAAGACAATAAGGTTTGGGAACTTGTCCCATTACCAGAAGGTGCAAAACCAATTGGTTGTAAATGGATTTTTAAAACCAAGCGGGATGCAAATGGTAATGTGGAGAGGTATAAGGCACGTCTTGTGGCTAAAGGCTATACTCAAAAGGAAGGCATTGATTATACAGAGACTTTCTCTCCGGTTTCATCGAAAGACTCTTTCAGAATAATCATGGCACTTGTTGCTCATTATGATCTTGAGTTACATCAGATGGATGTTAAGACTGCATTTCTCAATGGAGACATTGATGAGATGATTTATATGGTGCAACCAGAAAACTTTGTGTCAGGAGACCCAAAGAATATGGTTTGCAAATTAAGGAAATCCATCTATGGACTCAAGCAAGCTCCTCGTCAATGGTATCATAAGTTTCAACAAATAGTTATCTCGTTCGGTTTTGAGATGAACATTGTTGATGACTGTGTATATCACAAGTTCAGTGGGAGTAAGTATATTTTTCTGGTTCTGTATGTCGATGACATCTTGCTTGCCACTAATGATATAGGCATGTTGCACGAAACCAAGAGATTTCTATCAAAGAATTTTGAGATGAAAGATCTTGGGGACGCCTCTTTTATATTAGGGATCCAGATACATCGAGATCGCTCTCGGGGTATTCTTGGATTATCACAAAAGAGCTATATCGATAAGGTACTTAAAAGGTTTGGCATGCAAGATTGCAGACCAGGTGACACCCCTGTTGCTAAAGGAGACAAGTTTAGTCTCAATCAGTGCCCTAAAGGTAACCTTGAAATTCAGGAAATGCAGAAGATTCCTTATGCTTCGGCTGTAGGAAGTCTAATGTATGCTCAGGTATGTACGCGTCCGGATATTGCGTACATTGTTGGGATGTTAGGCAGATACTTAAGCAACCCTGGTATGGATCATTGGATAGCAGTCAAAAGGGTTATGAGGTATCTTCAGAAAACAAAAGATTACATGCTCACATACAGAAAATCAGAGAAATTAGAGGTCATTGGGTATTCGGACTCTGATTTTGCTGGATGCCAAGATAGCAGGAAGTCTACATCAGGCTACATTTATATGTTAGCAGGAGGAGCTATATCATGGAAAAGTGTCAAACAAACACTAGTAGCTTCCTCCACTATGGCAGCAGAATTTGTAGCTTGCTATGAGGCATCCAATCAGGGAATATGGCTGCGAAATTTTGTCACGGGACTGCGCATTTTGGAAAATGTTGAAAGACCACTAAGGCTATATTGTGACAATAAATCTGCAGTAATGTATTCCAATAACAACAGGAGCTCAACTAAGT
This sequence comes from Asparagus officinalis, assembly GCF_001876935.1. NCBI lineage: Eukaryota > Viridiplantae > Streptophyta > Magnoliopsida > Asparagales > Asparagaceae > Asparagus > Asparagus officinalis. The sequence goes on from NC_033796.1 coordinate 29,626,677, forward strand.
CAAAACATATTGACATTAAGTTCCTGGTTGTGAAAGAAAGGGTACAGAGTGGACAGATATCCATAGAGCACATTGGGACAAACTCCATGTTAGCTGATCCTCTTACTAAGGGATTGCCACCTAAGGTCTTTCATGAGCATACTGCTCATATGGGTGTGGTATTATTTGAGGATATTATGTTTTAGTGGGAGTTTGTATTTGTGGTGCTTTATGTTTGTTTGTATTGTCTGATCAGAATAAAGTTTTCAGTTAAGACACTCTGTTACATTATGTTTGGATTTGACCTCACTAAGGAGGACCAGTTGAAAATAGACATGTACTGATCACATTGCATGTAATTTTCATGCTGCACATCCATGATTGATCTATGTCGTTTGATTGTATTGGTATATGTGACCATTGATGGGTCGAGTCACGATAAATGTGACGAAGGCCGCTTTGATCCTATATTAATATAGTCAATGGACGAGATTGTTCGGAAATACCATTTCAGTGATAGCAATTTTTGAGCTCATAAGGTTATACACAGTTTAAGGAATCATATGGTGCCCAAGTGGGAGATTGTTGGATTTAATCTAATAAATCTATTTGTAGGCACATATGATTAATCAATGTGTATTGCTATCCTTCAGGATAACCCACTAAAGTGATCAATTAAGTTGGGCTAATTTGGTATTTAAATAAGTCATGGGGTTATATGTGCAGATACCAGGTTGTAATTGTAATTTATTGAGGGGCTAAATTACAAAAGTACAACATCTATAAATAAGGGGTTATGGTCCCTAACCTAGGGTTACATTCTCTAATTCTCTACACCCCCATCTAGCTAGAGAAATTCGGTTTTAGAGAGAACCCTAAGGTTAGAAGATCCAAAACCCAAAATCAAGATCAAGCAATGGATTCAGGTATAAGCTTCCGCTCTTTTAGATCCTTGTTAATCTCTTTGAATTAATCATGGCTATATGAGTAATATTACAAGTATCAAATACTCTTAGCTCAAAAAGAAAATGAAACTGAAAACTAGTATAGGAACTTGAAGTAAGTCTGATACTGAGATGTTTAAAATCAATGTGGTAGTATAGCAAGTAATATTTTATGGAAAAGAACACTAATGGCTCAAGAGAAATGTGATTTGACGAAGCAAAAAATACAAGAAGATTACCCAAATAAAGCAATTACTTTGCACCCAAACTTACCATTTACTTTCATAAACTAGCTGTTGCAAACACTTTGGCGCATGTTTTTTTGTACTTGTACAAACATATAGTATATAAAATGAGAAAATAAAACTCAGATAAATGAAACAGAGCAACTGATCCAGTATTATAGTCATCAACAACTTCAGTCAAGTATGAAGATATCTAAAAGACTAAAACATATAGTACGCAAAAACGTTTCTCAACTAAGAAGTGATTTCTTTGATACATGCAATAAACATAGGATCAAGTCGATATCTCTTAATGCTGATATGAATTTATTGAATTGCAAACGTAGGAACGAGTTCATGTGTATAAATAGGCACTTCAAAAAAAATTAAATCAACCACAAATAATGATAGAAACTACAATCTATCTTGCATCATTAAACAAATAAACAGAAGATAAAAAAATTATAATCAATAAGCATTTGATCTAAAGCACTAACAACAAAGAATTCACCAGATCTAAACAGAAGAAGAAATCCAAACCCTTTGATATGCACACAACAATTTTCACTCAAATTATCATTAGAACCGGCTCATTAGGAGCTCCAAAGTTTTGCTCAAAAGTTTCGCTGAATTCTCCAACGCCGTAACAACAAACATGTAACTACAATCATATAATAAAAACCTCTGTGTGAATGGTCAGCTATAGATTATCCCTTAGCCAAATAGTAACATTGCAGTCAAGGAAAAGAGTTAAGAGCATCGGTGTCGACTAACCTTTCCCAAATTACTTTCGCAAAGGACGCAAAGTGTTATCAAAATAAAATAAAGGAAAAACTACTGAATCCATAGAGATGGACGGAGAAAGTGTGCGAACGGCTGGGCTCGTGATCGGATAATAGCTGGGGGTCCGATTTGGATCGCATGTGTCCATAATGTCATCTCTGTAATGGTATCCAAGCAAGTTACTTTGATGATAAGGTCAAAATATATGTCATCTCCGTCATTAAAAAAAGAGAGATTTGCATCTATCTGTATTTTCATGAAAACTTCCTTTCCTCTGTGAAATTGACTTCTTTAAAAAAATACAGAATGAACATGTTTTGTAAATACAATTGCATGCAAATATTGATATACAATGATTAGTGCGGTAAATTCAGAAGTAAGCATAGCTAATCTGGGTATATACACAATGAACGTGTTATGATACTTTGAGGTTACTGGGATTATTTTATAAGAAATAATTAGTCGAATTTGGACATTTACAAGTTATTTTGTAAACCTGATCACCAATGTCGTGCACCTATGCAGAAGCGTGCACGCGCACACCGAACGAGTCTGAGATCACTGAGATAGAAGAGAACCACACACAAGCACAATCCAATCCAAATACGACAAATCCAAACCAAACACAGAGATATACGTGGTTCAGCAATTTGCCTACGTCCACGGGGAGAGGATGGGGAGATTCCACTAAATCAAGGAGAGTACAAAAGGGTTACAATCACACAAAATCACTCTAACTAACCCTCAATCAAAGCTCTCAACTAGCTCACAATATATACCTCTCACAATGCTCAATTTTCTTATATCTCTCCTTTTTTTACCCTAGAAAATCGTGTCCCTATTTATATCCAAACATAAATCCAAACGAACTAGGAAACCGTCGATGAGTCGACTCATGACAGGCATGAGTTGACTCATGACTGAAGTGAGTCGACTCGTCAGAAACTTCATACAAAACGGTTGGGTTTCGTGAGTCGACTCATGACAGGCATGAGTCGACTCAACCTGATGAGTCGACTCAACCTGATGAGTCGACTCATGTGCATGTATGAGCCGACTCACAGGCTGAAAAATAAGAAAAACTGATTTTTTTCTGATCATACAATGTGATGGTCACTTGCTTGGAGATATGATCTAATTCAGAGATTTCTTAAATTTGTGCTTAACCTATAACTAGTAAATGATAGCTTAGTTATGACAGGTTATTATGCATGACGACATATTAGATGTGATGGTTGATCTCAGCTATTGGAAATGAAGATTCCCCGGGTGTATGTCATAAGCGCATATTTGATATGTATAGCGCAAGACCTTATTTGGATTCTCTAGGACGAGTCACCTAAGAGAGAGAGAATCCAAATTGTTACATGGTCCCTTAGACTTGATGATATTATCATTTTCGATTTGATAATCTAATATACTTTGATATGATGGTTAAGCTTGTTTTACAAGTGTTATACAACCTGAAATATTGGGTTATCAGATTTCATTTAGGGAAGTGATGGATATCTAGATAGGATTCAGTATACTAATTTTTATAAGTTAATTTATTATGGATATCCCATGAATATATTAAATTCCCGTCGACGGGTGGTTTTTGAAAATTATTTTTCTAAATTTATTTTCTTATAAAATAAAATATTTTTGATGTTTCAAAAATGGTTTTTATTTATGATCATGGGATTGTAATTTTAGGAATGAGCAAGTAGGTGATTTGTCCTGCTCAATAAAGTTTCCTAAAATCAATTGATACTGGAGGGGACTGGAAGTAAGATAATATTATTCATGAATATTTAATCCCATATTATGAAAGAGCTTTTATGAATAGTGGTCGGATATGATTTGATTGTTAAATTAAAATTATTAATTTGATTAATAATTGGTTCTCGATATGGGACACACTTGGTCTCACTAATGTCATTAGAAGAGGTATACATACAATGCAATTCTAATTTTATCCTTAATTGTTATGGATAAAGTTTTTGAACAAATCTATTTCTATCCTAATTGTTATGGAAAGAATATTCTATCTTTAAATATTATGGATAAGAGTTTTAAACAATTAAGAATTGTTTTGAAATTGAAATCCATAAGACAGATCCAATCCTATATATATGGCCCATATGTAGCCTCAAAAAAGGATGAGAAAAGGAAATAGATTTTGAGAACTTATCTCTCTGTATTGTTCCTCTTCGGTGACGGGTGAATTTCAGCTGGAGGCTTTTTCTCTTGAGAAAACTACTGTGTTGATCTTGGGACTGATTATGAAAGAAATTCAGAAAGCGTTTCATGTATTTTTCTAGATTTTAATTAATTTCGATTAATCTACATGATATGCATTTTTCCGTTGTATTGTATATTATGTTTCCAACACTATCATCATCAGAGGAGGAGGAGGATGGGGTTTTAACTTCTTTTTTATTTAGTTGAGGGGG
>NC_033796.1:29631051-29697709 GCF_001876935.1 Asparagus officinalis
AGAGGGATTTTTTTTTTGGAGGGGGGGAGGACAGGAGATAGAGAGTGAGAGAAAGGGTTAGGGTTATGTATTTTTTAACGCAACCTGGATGGAAATTGCTAATAAATAATTTTTTTAAAGAAATACAAATCGTCTAGTTTGGCATTTCCGACCGCCTAGAATGCGTGAAATTAGACGGAGCAAACCTACTAGTCACATCGGTGGGCTTAGACAGAGTAAATCTATTAAAACCCTCCTAACGTTGAAATTTTAACTTGACCCCTATGACTTTTCAGTCTTTTCTCGCTTAAGCTGGACAGCTTATTAAGCACAGGGTAGGCCCAGCTAGCGCCCAAAAGCATTTCCATGCCTTCAACAATCATGGAAGCGTACGCGTAATCCAGCCCACTCTCTCGTGCTTTGAAGCTAAGCTTACCAATCTAAACTACTGGTCTATTTTTAATTTTATCTTTTTTGATAACCAGTCCAGAATTAAACCCAGCATCATCGTGATAGTTTTGTTGAAACCATCTAACCGGTGGATTAGTACTTTATTTTTATTAACCACTAAATCGCTGAAATGATCTTAGCACAATGTGCGCTAGGCCGAACCATATTAGAATTGGGCCTTCTGGATTGCTAATCTCAGGTCCAAATTGTTTTGATTACTGGGCTTGGCCTGTGTACAAATAATTTATGCAGTTAAATTTTAAAAGAAAAATTATTTGTCATTTAACCTTAGGGCCGTTTTAGGGATATTTATTGCGAGTGAGAGCCTAAAAGGGCGTACAATTAGTATAATCAGTTTCCAGTCAAAACACGAAAATAATTTTAAATTTACTAACATTACAAAAGATATAATTATTTTGCACGTGGGTACTGTTTTTAGTGTTACTAATATAGTGTACGTGCGTTGCACGTAGACAAACTTGAATATTTACAATGCACTAATTTATAATTATATTAGCAAATGTACTCTAAGTAATATTAGGTTTCTATTATTAAGCTTCATTTGTTTTTGTTTTTGAACTATTATCCTATTTTTTTTAAATTAACGGATGGAATGGTATTTCATTTCTAAAAAAATAAATGAATCACATAATGACAGTGAGTTATTTAGATTATTATATACATATATATCTAATAATATTATAAAAGTGTGTTGTCATGTTAAAATAATTTATAAACTTACTAATTAGATTTATAAATAATTTAAATATGTTTTTTTATTATAATTATTAAAATTTATATGTGTAACAATGAATTAGGATAAATGTCATTTTTTGAGTAATGATTTCCTTTACACCTGAAGCTCTATGAAACATAAGCACCAACCAAGTTATTTGATCAATGATTAGTAATTTCCACTCACCAAATGAGCATGAAGTACATAGTTATTCATGCATAACTAAAAAGTATATAACTCACTCTCACAATAATACTTTACATTTCTAGTTACACTATTACATAATACTGGATCTCCCTAACAATACTTTACAACTCACTCTCCCTAACAATACTTTACAATTTCTAGTTACCTTGCAAGTTCGACTATTGTGGCCTTTCCCATGACATTTTTCACAAGTTCTTTGCTTCTTAGCTTTCAACTCTGAAGGAGGCTTGAAACATTGCATCTTTCTTTTTTCTTTGCAATTTGAAATAGGAGGAGCTCTTACTATACAATTATTATCAATAACACTTTCTTGTGTTCGAGAACATGCATAACCTTGGATTTGTGTCATGTCGTCATGTCCCGGTTTATTCTCTAGTAAGTGCATTTTTACCGCTACTAATTCTCCCACAACTTGATCTATTTTTTTATTTGCCAAATTATACAACCCAATACTCGTGGAACCTTCTGCAACCAATTTTATTATTTTTCGAGATAAACTATTAAGCATTAGAGTCTTTGAGGAGGAATTTGACGTTTAGACATTGGTGCGTATTAAAATTTTCTTCATTAGCTGACTTTGTTCGTCTCTTTAAAATATATTCAGAGGGTATTTCCAAGATATCAAGATGCAAAAGCACCTTAAGAACATGTGAGCACACTATTCCACTAAATTCGAACATTTTACAATTGCAAGATACTGTTGTAGGGGCTTGGAAGGTAACCATATAAGTTCTTCTTTTAGCACTTGGTTTGTCTGAGTTTGGGACTTGCACTAGTTTGTACAGTGCTTTAGGCTCCATTTCATTCAGAGAAAATGAAAATATCTCTTTTAGTTGATCCTTGAAGACCCTAAACATTGCTCTAGTATAAATCTTGTTAGTCTAAGGTCTAGACCCAAAGTTCGAGACAATAGCTGGAATAAAAAAAGATGAGAAAACGAGCAGAAAGATCCACGGTCGACCGATCCGGTCGACCGCGAACGTGCACAGGAGCTGGGAGAGCTTGGATCAGGTCGCGGTCGACCGGGGCGGTCGACCGCCAAAACCCTGTAGGAAAACTGCTCTCGGGTTTTACAATCGGTCGACCGCGTCGGTCGACCGCGAGACCATCGGTCGACCGCGCGTATTTTTGGCAGGTTCCTGTTCTGTTTAGGAATCTGTTTCAATCAGGATTCTATATATATGTCATGCGTTAAAAATGCTATGAAAAATATCAATACAAGCCTCAAGCGAAAATCATTTCTTGCAAAAAAAACGCGGCAGAAGAACACAAGTCCTTTACTGTCTCGCACGCCCGAGACAGACTTTGCACTGTCTCGCCGTGCGAGACATCTTACGTCTCCCGGTGCGAGAACAGTCTTACTTCCCTGCGGCCGAGACAGACTTTACTGTCTCGCCACGGCAGACAGTCTTGCTTTCTCGCCCATGCGAGACAGTCTTTGCTGTCTCGCCTGCGAGACAGAATTTACGTCCCACCGTGACAACAGCTTTCAGATGGTCAAACTACCTTTGCACACTGCCTTACACGTGGCCACTAACTGTTCAAGACGTGGAACGTCGTCCAGAATCACGTGCGAAACTGCCCCAAAATAACGGAGAGTTCGAAACGTGGGAAGCAGTTATAAACGAAAACTTCCCTCGGTCACTGTTTCGAACTATTACTATTCTCGCGTGGGTCGAGACAGCAAACACGTTCTCGCCCAGCATACAGCAAAAACACTGCTCTCGCCCAGCGAGACAAAGGGGGCAAAAACACTGTCTCGCGAACCTTTTTCTGCAATTTCTTGCGAGTTATAAATGACGCCTCCAAAGGCCCATTTTTCCAGAGGGCTTATCATTTGGGAGCACTCATAGCAAGAGGAGGCGCAGCGTACCGAGCTCCAGCAACTCCTTATATTCAGGCTTTGACTTTGATTTCAGAGAACGACTATCTTACTTCGATAAGATTCGCTATTCAACTTCCTAACTCGATAACGAAGAAGAATCATAAACCCCTCACATTCAATCAGAATCTGTATTGTGCGTCACGAGTCAAATCGCCTCCCGCACAGGCAAAGAACCCACGCAAAGCAGTGATCCAAACAACTATCCTGCGGTTTATTTCTCGAAGATTGTATTCTTTTGTTTGAAAGATTCTTATAAAAAGGCTGCTTTGCTTGAGTTTATTATCGAGCTGAAAGACAATGAATCGACAACAAAACCCAACTTTTGCTGAAAACAAACTGGCGACCACACAGTGGCACCAACGGTCTCGGCCGAGAGAGCGTCGTTGTCGCCAGCAATCATCAAGCATCCTGGTTGTATCAACGCGTCGAGTACGATGTTCGACCAAACCAAACTCTTGAGGGTATTTGCGTCCTTCATCTGCTTAAGGTCTCCCGCTCGCCAAATGCAAGAAGATCTTCATCTTCATTGAATTATCAATCAACGATGAAGAACTCTGCCGCATTGTTTGCCCTGAACAATTTTACGCACAACAAACTCTGCTCAACCAGCTAACTTCCCAATTAAGAAGTCATCTCGATCTAAATCGCCACTGACAAGAGTCGTCAAAAGCGACCCCAATGCCGGCGCTCGCAATTGGCTGAAGGCATTGAACAAAACCTACGGGGTTCGTTATCACGCCGACTAGAGTCGAGGATGCATCGAGTCTTTCGTTGTCTCAACAACCAATTCACTTCATATCTCCCTTTTCCTTCTCCCTCTTCCCCGGCCTTGCCCTTCCCTATCTAAGTTAGCGATGAGGAATCGACTACAGTCAAAGGCTCGTTCAACCCTCAAAGAAACGTAACAAAAACGTCGCCAACGCTGCCTCGATGCCCTGCTCTAGTACAACAAGTACGAAAAGGAAAACAAGAAAACGTGGCCAAAAACCACCGGAACTCTACCAAGTTTGGATTCAAAGTATGAGTTCGTTCAAAATCAGCATTCGGAGCCCGCAACCCATACCCACGAACGGGGTGGTTTTAACGTGCAAACTCCCACAATACCGTTGACGCTCCAGAAGACAAAAATGAGATTGTCCTGAGAATCCCAACCAGTCTTGCACACCCGAAAAAGACGCATTCAACCAAATGATATCGTCAACCGGAGTCATGCCAAAAACCGATACGATTTTTTGCATCATGCCGATGAATCGTAATATCAAGTTTGTTGGGTTTGTGATAAATTTCGAAAAAGAATTATTCGCTCCATGTTCTGGTGCACGACTTGTTAAGATCAGTGTCCAAGATGATGAATTCCCTGAATCACATCAACGTGGTTGATAATAAGAAAGTCTAAGTGCAATTCGACGTGAATTGAGACCCGACCTTTTCCTCAATAGAAAATCAATTCAAGATTGCCACGGACGACAGTCTCCGACTCCGGCCAGATCGATCAGGAGAATGCTATGAAAAAGAGATGTCATCAGCAGCATGAGCTCCGGACACTTTTCTGCCCGATGTCGCTTCGGTATACTCATCTTAGCAAGACAAACCAGAGAAGTACTAGCGTTCACATCTAGAATCAATTTGCTCAAATACTTCAAGAAGCTCGTACTAAAACAACGTGAAGAAATGAGACTGAAGTAAAGACAGAGATGATTTAGCTATCACAATGAGAGAATTGCCTAGCTCAACGACCTCAAACTCCTGAGTCCAGCAAAGAAACTGAATCCAGCCGCCCGCAATCAAAATATGCAGGATGGACAGTGATCCAGAAGTGCATGAAGTCATCTTGGCTGAGTACACCTCCATACAATAACGCTGGGGGTGGTTTAAAGGATGCCTCCAATAACGATATTAGTGTTCAATACACCTCTTACAGAGGGTCGTCTAACTTCATTCTCCTCAACCTCCTCGAATGAGATATTAGACGAAGACGTAGAAAATGAAAAGAGCTTGCAAAACCAAGGTCAACGCTCTGATGCACAGCTAAGAAGTGAAGAAAGACGGGTTTCCATGTCCCTATCAGAGATGGATCGAATACCCCGTATCCAACAAGTTCAAACCGATTAACTTCACACCTACTTGAGCGGGAAGAGCTCGCCTATTCAGCACTTGAATTTATTGCAAGTCTTCATTGCATATCTCCTGGGAACGACGTTAATGGTCCGCTTCATTCGTTGCACCCTTCGTGGCGCCCCGCATTCGATTGGAGTGACGACGGCTCAAGTCAAAGAGCATCAGTTGCTGGGATGACATGGAATTTGCTTCCTCAGTAATTTCTTCGATGATGACACCGAATTGTCAATCGGAACCCTTTTGGATGAGAAAAAGAAAGACGAGAGTCGGCGACAATTTGTAAAACGCCTCCGTACAGGCAATCAGTTGCAAGACCTATTACAGAGGAGTTCATCTTGCCAAACATACCAATAATAATCTGCTCCATCGATGTCCTGGAAGCACCGGGTCGATGCCGTCCAACGTAGAAGAGAAGTAAAATCCCGGGTGAAACCAAGCTGAGCACTTTCTAAAGAAAGAAACGCTGAGAGAGGCAACCAATAACATCTGCAAATCACTGCAGAACCGTGACTCTGCATCGAGTTCCACAAAGAATATTCTGTTCCGGAATGATGAAGCTCCATCCATATTGGAATACCTCCTCGTAAATGACAAAATGAGCTACACCGATCAAATCAGGATGGAGCTAAGATGATTCACGGATCCGAATTACTGTGGTACACAGGAAGGATCTCATGCCCACCGAACTTTGCTTTGACTCAAAAACAAAATCAAGCCTTAATTGACTCCGGCCGTCAGTTAACGGCGAAAGAAGTCGAGTAAAGACGCCATCTTACTCCATGGCGTGCCACGAGTATAAACTTTAATCGCCTAACTCCATGGTGCACGCAGTATTAAAACTGTTTCCCCTAACATCCCAGTGGGTTGAACGAGTAAAAACTTGTTCCCCACACTTCAAAGAGCATATGAGTAGTATAACGTTTCTCCGATTATCAACTGAGGAACCCCACGTTGAAACCCCGGTTCGCCAAAGGAAGCCGCGGGGTGGATGATTATATAACGATTCTGGAGAATCTTATATTCTTAAGGATAACCCGAACATGCCGACTGGAGGCATAACGACTCCTCGTTACACCCAGTTTGCAAAGAAAGCTGGCGGGGTGGATAATTCATCAACAGGGAGAGTTCCCGCGAAGAATGTTAAAGTGTAATATTGCTTAGGGAGTGAACCCGATCATATAACAAATGATAAACACTAAACTCCCTACTATCAGCTTCCGAATTACTCTTTTTTGCTGAGATGAGATTCGATCACCTCTTTAGATCAATCTTTCCCTCACAATAATTCCCATTCTTTGTCAAACCTTTTAAACCAGTTAGGGACCAAAGCAAATCCCCTCTCGATTCATTCCGCTATACCGTGAACGAGAGGTCCACAAATTGAACGATCAAACCTTTAAACAGTTAGGATCGTCTCAAATTTCCATCTTGGTCAAACCTTATGAAACAGTTTAGCGACCAAAAAGCCAAATATTCCCTCCCCCGATTGTTCGCATGAACGGAGAGGCACGAAACTGAACGCATCTAACCTTTAAACAGTTTAGCGACGTCTTAAATTCCCATCTTGGTTCAAACCTTTAAACAGTTAGGACAAAGCCAACAATCCTCTGCTCGATCGTTCCCTATGAACGAGAGGTCCACAAATTGAACGATCAAACCTTTATAACAGTTAGATCGCTCCTCAAATTCCATCTTGCGTCAAACCTTTAACAGTTTAGACCAAAGCCAAAATCGCCTCTCTTATCGTTCCATGAACGAGAGGTCCACAAATAATGAACGCATCAAACATTAAATACAGTAGGATCGTCTCAAATCCCATCTTGGTCAAACCTTTAAACAGTTAGGACCAAGCCAAAATCCCCTCTGATTCTCTTCCATCAACAGAGAGCCGTCCACCTTCGATACGCAATCAAACCTATAAAGTTAGGATTGCTTCAAATTCAATTGGATCAAACCTTATTCAGATTCTCTGAATAGAAATCCCCACTTCAAATTTCCTTTGTTACCATGAGATAGAAATATAAAATTCTTGCCTCTCCGATTCCGCTGGTTTATCTCTCCAACAAACAAGAGATCAGGAGATAGAATATTAAATTCTTTCCTCTCCATCACTCGGGTTAATCTCTACCAAGCAAACATGAGATCAGCAGATAGAATATAAATGCTTCCTTCCGCCAATTCTGGGTTTATCTCTCACCAACAAACAAAGAGACCAGGCAGAAGAATATAAAATTCTTCCTCTCCATCATCGGCGTTTATCTCTACCAACATAAACAAACAAGGAGACCAGGAGATAGATATTAAAAATCTTCCTTCGATCTCTGGCAGGTTCATCTTCTACCAACAAAAAAAGCAGACATGAATTACTCCAATAGGTTACCACGAGTCTAAACTGTTTTCCTACCCTCGACAGGAAGTTGCTGAGAATATTACTCTAGAATATTCATTTAGGAATAACCTAAGACTCGCAATAGGTACACGAGTCTAAACGGTTTCCTACCCTCAACAGGAAGTTTCTGGAGAATATACTCAGAATATTCTTAGGAATAACCTGAATACTCAATAGTACACGAGCTAAACTGTTATTCTACCCTGCACAGGGAAGTTTCTGAGAATATTACTCGAGATATTGCTTAAGAATAACTGCATACTCTAAATGTACACGGTCTATAACTTTTTCTACCCTCAACCAGGGACAGTTTTCTGACGAGAATAATCAAGTTAAAATATTCTCGAGAATAACCTGACTACCCCTAAACGGTATTATGCAGCTGTCAGACTTGACGACCCCAAGAGCTGATATTCACAAGCTACAAGGCTTCCAGTCTTTAATTCAAGATTCCCTACAACGACAAGCGTAAACACGATACCGGAAGAATCTTTAAACTTATTCTACAAGCACTGAATAGAATTGAGAGACAAAAGAGATCAAAGTTGAAGCCACCTACGGGTTCCTCTACACGATCTACTCAACAAGCATTGAAAGAGGATCATAAGTAAGACCTATCTTATCCAAAGCATCCCAGAACTCCTCTATAAAAGATCTGGAGTCTGGAATCTTTAGAGGGGGTATCTGTAGGCCCGTCAAAAAATGCTGAAAGATACTCTCAAATACAGCTCAAGAGGGAAATCATTGTTCAAAAAAAGGCAGGAAGAACACAAGCTCTTTATTGTCTCGCACGCGAGACAGACTTGACTGTCTCGCCCCGCGAGACAGTCTTTACTGTCCGCCGTCGCCGAGACAGTCTTTACTGGTCTCGCTGTTGCCAGACAGGTCTTTACTGGTCTCGCGGCGGATTGACACACTTTTACGTCTCGCCACGCGAGACAGTCTTTGCCTGTCTCGCCATGCGAGACAGTCTTTGCTGGTCTCGCCCGTTGCCTTTAGACAGAATTACGTTCTCGCGCACTGTGAAACAGCTTTCAGATGTCAAAAACTACGCTTGCAACTGCCGCTTACATGTGCGCACTAACTGCTTCAAGAACGTGGGGAAACGTCGTGGTGCGGAGAATCACCGGTGGAATAACTGCTAAATAACGGCAGTTCAAAACTGGGAAGGCAGTTAAAACGAAACTTGCCTGCCGGTTTACTGTTTCCGAGACAGTATTTAACTGTCTCGCGGGCCGAGACAGCAAACACTGTCTCGCCCGTCGAGACAGCAAACACTGTCTCGCGAACCTGTTTTCTGCCAACTGTTCTTGGAGGTTATAAATACCCTCCTAAGGCCATTTTTCCAGAGGGCTGATCATTTGGAGCACTTCAGAGCAAAGAGAGGGCAGAGTACTCGAGCCTCAGCAACTCCTTGATATTCAGGCTTTGACTTGATTTCAAGAAGAACGACTATCTTACTTCGATAAGATATCGTTTCAACTTCTAACTTCGATAACGAAGGAAGAATCATAAACCCCTCACGATTCAATCAGAATCTGTGATTTGGTGGTCCACGAGTCAAAGCGCTCCCGGCACAGGCAAAGAACCCACGAAAGCAGTGATCCAAACAACGATCCTGCGTTTATTTTCTCAAGAGTTGTAGTTTTCTTTTTGTTGTGTAAAAGAGTCTTATAAAAAGGCTGTTTTCTTGGAGTTTTATTGTAATCGACTGAAGAGACAATGAATTCGACAACAAACCCAACTTTTGCTGAAAACAATATATAACCCAAACATTTTAGGGTTTGTACAACATCAAGAAAAGAGCTTTTTGACTGCAAAGAGAGAGAGAGAATCTCAGAAAGATTAATCCCTTGTTTGAGAGCTTGTATTTTCTTCTTCAATTAATCAAAGAAATTGTGTGGTGTGCCTCCCGAGGACGTAGGCACGTTGCCGAACCTTGTTAAATCTGTGTGTTCATCTCATTTACTGTTTTTTGCAAGTTAGATCTTTATTTGTGTTTTTATTCCTACTTTCCTACTTTCAACACAAGGTCCGGAAGGGTAAGGGTTCGATTGATTGTTTCGAATCCAACAACAACTAGTATCAGAGCTTCGTTCAGCAATTTGTGTGAAAGCCATGGCAGAGGAAAGCAAATCAAAGATTGAGAAGTTCGATGGATCGGATTTTGCCTACTGGAAGTCGTAGATTGAGGACTATCTGTACCAGAAGGACTTGTATCGCCCGCTGATAGGCAAGGAAAAGGGAAAGAAGAAAGAGGAGTCAGATGGTGATTGGGAGGTATTGGATAGGAAGGCTCTAGGGAAAATCCGGTTGTCGCTCGCTAAATCAGTAGTCCACAATATTCTGAAGGAGAAGACGACGGTGGGGCTTATGGAAGCGCTCGCAAAGAAGTATGAGCAACCGTCGACAGCAAACAAGATGCATCTAGTCAAAACTATTTTCAACCTCAAGATGGCAGAAGGACAATCCTTCACGATGCACCTCAGCGAGTTCAACACGATTGTTGATCAACTTATCTCCGTGGACATCACGTTCGATGATGAAGTGCAGGCCCTTCTACTACTATCGCAGTTACCGGATAGTTGGGCAGGTTGTATGACGGCAATCAGCAATTCGGCGGGGAAAGAGAAGTTGAAGCTGAATGAGGTTGTTAGCATGATTCTATCCGAGGAGGTTAGAAGGAAATCGTCCGAATCAGAAGGTTCAGGTTCAGCCCTAAATTTCGAGCAGAGAGGCAGAAGCCAGAAGAAAGGGAACCAGAATAGGAATCGGTCGAAATCAGTGAAGAAGAGGCTGAACTTGAAGGTTAGGTCTATCAAAGGGAAGTGTTGGAACTGCGGCCAGGAGGGCCATATATCTTCGGTCTGTAAAGCACCAAAGAAGGATGCGGGTGAGCAGGAGGCTCATATCATGCAGGATGCATTGATCCTTGCTATGGATAGCGATTCTGATTCTTGGGTCATCGACTCAGGAGCTTCTTTCCACGCCACTGCTAATAGGAAACTACTTAAAAACTACGTAGCAGGGGACTTTGGTAAAGTATACTTGGGGGACAATGAACCTTGCAATATTGTTGGAAAGGGAGACGTTCAGATACAGATAAAGGGCTCTAAGTGGAACTTGAAGAACGTGAGACACGTGCCGAAGCTGAAGAGGAATCTTGTTTCGGTGGGACAGCTTGGAGCAGAAGGCTATGTTTCGATATTCACCGGGGATTCATGGAGAATCTCCAACGGTACGATGGTTGTTGTCCGAGGTAATAAAACGGAAACTCTCTACCTCACTTCACATGCGAGTGACACCCTCGCAATTGCAGCTGGCAATGAGAGTACAGATCTGTGGCACAATAGGCTGGGACACATGAGCGAGAATGGGATGAAAATCCTACATTCACAAGGAAAGCTAACCGGGATCGACGTCGTGGAAGTCGGGGTTTGTGAAGACTTCATCTTTGGGAAGCAGAAGAGGGTTAGTTTCCAGAAGGGTGGAAGGTCACCTAAAGCTCAGAAGCTAGAGTTAATTTATACAGATATATGGGGCCCAGCCAGTGTGTCTTCTTTTGGCGGTTTGAGATACTACGTCACCTTTATCGACGATCACTCGAGGAATGTGTGGGTTTACTTCATGAAGCACAAGTCAGAGGTGTTCGAAATCTTCAAGAAGTGGAAGGCCATGGTCGAGAACGAGACAGATCTGAAGGTGAAGTGCTTGAGATCAGATAATGATGGAGAATACGAGCTGGAGGAGTTCAAGAGGTTCTGTGCTACGAATGGGATTCGCTTAGAGAGGACTGCTCCAGGGACGCCACAGCAGAACGACATTGCAGAGAGGATGAACGGGACCTTGACAGAGCGTGCGTGGAGCATACGATTACATGCAGGTCTGCCTAAGACATTTTGGGCGGATGCGGTGCATACGGCAGCATACCTTATTAATCATGGGCCATCAGTTCCATTAGATTTTGGGATTCCAGAGGAGGTTTGGAGTGGAAAGAAGATAAATCTCTCACACTTGCGGGTATTTGGTTGCGTGGCTTATGTTCATATCAGTGACCACGTCAGGGACAAGCTAGAAGCTAAGTTACAGAAGTGCACATTCATTGGATACAGTATTGATGAGTTCGGGTATCGCCTTTGGGATGAGAAGAACAGGAAGATCATCAGGAGCCGGGATGTGGTATTCAATGAGGAGGTGATGTACAAAGACAGGGACAATGCCAAGGATAACCAAAGTAGTGGGAGCAGCACTACGGATACAGGCAGATCTGAGTACATGGATATAGAGGAACTTCCAGATAAGGGTGATGATGTTTGTTCTGACCGTAGAACGGAGGAGGCTCCAGGTGCAGGAGAAACTACCCAGGGCGTGGAGCCTAGGAGGTCATCCAGGGTACCCAAACCAAATCCCAGATATCTTTCATCTCTTGACTATTTATTGTTGACAGATAGCGGTGAGCCGGAAAGCTATGAAGAGGCGATGCAAGTGAGCGAATCTCAGCAGTGGGAGCATACGATGCAGGAGGAGATGGATTCTCTACTCACCAATGAGACATGAGAGATAGCCCAGCTACCTGCGCAGAAGAAAGCCTTGCATAATAAATGGGTCTACCGGGTCAAGCAGGAGAGTGATGGAAGCAAGAGATTCAAGGCTAGATTAGTAGTGAAAGGGTTTCAACAGCGGGAAGGAGTTGACTACACGGAGATATTTTCTCCTGTTGTGAAACTCACAACCATCAGAGTGGTGTTGAGTTTGGTAGCTGCAGAAGACCTCTTCCTTGAGCAGTTAGATATGAAGACTGTCTTTCTTCATGGTGACTTGGATGAAGAAATCTACATGAAGCAGTCTGTTGGCTTCATTGAAGAAGGAAAGGAAGAGATGGTGTGCAAGCCCAAGAAGAGCTTATATAGTTTGAAACAGGCTCCGAGACAGTGGTATAAGAAGTTTGATAATTTCATGCAGAACAATGGCTACAGAAGATGCAATTCGGATCATTGCTGTTATTTCAAAAGGTTCGAGTCCAGCTTTATTATTTTGTTATTATATGTTGATGACATGTTGGTAGTAGGACCGTGTTTAGAAGAGATAAATAGTTTGAAGAGGCAGCTAGTAAAGGAATTTACAATGAAGGATCTGGGTGTAGCGAAGCAGATTCTAGGGATACGAATCAGTATGGATGAAGATAAAGGGACATTGAGATTGAGCCAAGCTGAATACATTAAGAAGGTACTTCAGTGGTTCAACATGCATAATGCTAAAGTTGTTAGCACACCCCTTGGAAGTCAGTTCAAGCTATCTGAGAAGCAATCACCTAAGACAGATACAGATAGAGAGCATATGAGCAGGGTGCTATATTCTTCGGCCATTAGGAGTCTCATGTACGCGATGGTTTGCATGAGGCCGGACATCTCCTATGCAGTGGGAGTTGTGAGCAGATTTGCAAGCAATCCAGGGAAGCAGCATTAGGAGGCCGTAAAGTGGATAATGTGGTACTTGAGAGGGACAACAAACAAACCACTATGTTTCAGAAGGAAGGAATTTGTACTGCAAGGATACGTGGATGCGGACTTCGCCGATGATCATGATACGAGGCGAAGCACCATGGGGTATGTTTATACCTTAGCGTCGACAGCAGTGAGTTGGGTCTTACGTCTGCAGAAGATTGTGACTTTATCAACAACCAAGACTGAGTATATCGCGGTGACTGAAGCAAGCAAGGAGATGATCTGGTTGAACGGGTGCTTGGAAGAGTTGGATCTGAAGCAAGGGAGATGAGTGATTTATTGTGATAGCCAGAGCGCTATACATCTTGCCAAGAATCCAGTATATCATGTCAGAACGAAGCACATCGACGTCAAATACCATTTTATACGCTCGCTGATCGAGGACAGAAAGTTGCATTTAATGAAGATTTTGGGGAGTCAAAATCTGGCAGACATGTTAACGAAGGCAGTCACCATTGAGAAACTAGAGTTGTACGCAACTTCAGTTTGCCTTCACGAGTAGAAGACGAAGGCGGAGCCACACTACGAGGATCGGCGAGATTGCCGGGATATTGTTGATTGAAGGAAGAATTTTTTCGGGGAAAAAATACATGCGAAGAAGGGGAGAGTTCGGGGGAACTCATTGCAGGCACTTTGGTCTCCAAGTGGGAGATTGTTAGTCTAAGGTGTAGACCCAAAGTTCGAGACAAAAGCTGGAATAAAAAAGACAGAAAATCGAGCAGAAAGATCCACGGTCGACCGATCCGGTCGACCACCAAAACCCTGTAGGAAAACTGCTCTCGGGTTTTGCAATCGGTCGATCGCGTCGGTCGACCGCGACGGTCGACCACGCGTATTTTTGGTAGGTTCCTGTTCTGTTTAGGAATCTGTTTCAATCAGGATTCTATATATATACCCCAAACGTTTTAGGGTTTGTACAACATCAAAAAAGAGCTTTTTGACTGCAGAGAGAGAGAGAGAGAATCTCAGAGAGATTAATCCCTTGTTTGAGAGCTTGTATTTTCTTCTTCAATTAATCAAAGAAATTGTGTGGTGCGGCTCCCAAAGACGTAGGCACGTTGCCGAACCTCGTTAAATCTGTGTGTTCATCTCATTTACTGTTTTTTGCAAGTTAGATCTTTATTTGTGTTTTTATTCCTACTTTCCTACTTTCAACACAAGGTCCGGAAGGGCAAGTGTTCGATTGATTGTTTCGAATCCCCAATAAATCTTTTGTGCATGCCTCTCCATTGGGCTTGGAGACCACGAACTTGGCTTGTATTACAAAGAGCGAAAATCCTCTTCCTCTTCTACGTCATATCGATCTTCTAAAGCCTTTTCATATTGCATGACAAACTCATAAATTATTGTATGGTTATTGACTCTACCTTTGAGAAGTGCATTGAAACTCTCGCTTCTTTGTGTTGTAGACATGAAAGCACAAAATATATTTCTAAAGTATGATGACACCCACTTATCTCGAATTTGATGCAAATGTTTTAGATGTGTGTTATCTTCAACTCCATGCTTCTCTATCATAGTAGTCCAACTTGACTCAAAATCCTCAACTGTTAAGCTAAATTGATGCAACTAAGAAAGTCTTCTTGAAACTTCTCTTTTGTGCCAAATAAAATGCCTAGATGCTCGCGTGCTTTCCGAAGAATGTTCCACTTACAATATCGATGAGTCGTATTAGGAAGGATCTCACTTATTGCTTTCCTCATTGAAGGATCTTGATCTGTCAGAATACAAGTAGGATGTTTACCAAACAATGCATTAAGCCATGTTCGAAACACCCACATGAAGGATTCGGCGGTCTTATCTCTAATCAAAGCACAACCAAATAATATAGTTTGAGAATGGTGGTTTACCCCGATGAATGGTGCAAATGACATACTGTACTTGTTTGTACAATAGGTGGTATCAAAAGTGACTGTATCTCCAAAATGCTGGTAGGCCATCCTTGATCTCCCGTCAACCCAAAACATATTTTTACACAATTATTATTGTCAATCTGGACTACATAAAAGAACATAGGATTCTCAGTTTGTAGTTGTTGAAAATGACTTAGAGTCGTTGAGATATCACTCTCAAAAAGAGACATTCCTTGGCGCGTTGCAAATTTACTTAGGTCCCTCCTCATGAATGACAAATTAGGAACCCCTCCACGCTGATATGCAATGAAGTCTCTAATATGCTTTGTTGAAATATTTTGCTCACGCATGGTTCGTATAAGGTCAGCTTCTTCATCTCTAATCTTTTGCCGACACTGATAAAAACGAGATTTTGAGGGGCTCGGTACTAATTCATGGTTGCGCTTCTTCTCAAAGGATGATATAATCCAATTTTCTTTATCATCTAATTTCACGTGCATACTTGCTTTGGAACCAGTTCGAATGCTAGATATCTCCTTTGAAGGACTTTTCTCGAATGTGTTATCCCTAAGTAATGGCTCCTTCCCTTTGCTTTTTGATGCGACATAATTATGTACCAAAATAGCAAGTGCATAATTTATCAAGTTATAGTATAAAAAGATATCGAACCCACGAGGAAGGTGATTTTAAGAGATTATTAGACTTGGTTCTTATATTTTGTGCGTGACAAACATAGGATTAAAGAATAAGTGTGATTGTGATGAGTGATTGTTGTGAATATATGCAAGAGACAATAAATTAAATTTTAGAGGAGAGAAGAAAGAATTAACGAATAAATGAAATCACAAGGTAAGAAAGAAGAATGAATAAAATCAAGAAATAAAACCAAGAATGAAAAGAAAATTAAAGAAAGTTAAGATGGAGGATTCAAAAGAGGTAAGAAATCTAGAATATAATCCACTAGCTAATTTCAATTATAAAATACAAACTATTCTCTTTTTATCATAATTCAACTTAGATTTATTAAGCATAGACTATCAAACCATTTAAGGAAAGTGTAACCTATCAAATTATCATCTAAGTCAAAATTACTATTCATGATAAGAACAACAACATGATAATAATACTAGAATTCATAAGCATAACCTATCAAACCATATAAGATAAGCATAGGTTATCAAATTCTTCTTCTACCGATTAGTTCTCTAGTTGATAATCCTAAACATGAACATTTTAAGTAAAAGAGAATAATTTATACAAAAAAAAATTAGACTAGTTTCATACAATTCTAATATTCCTACAAGAATTAAATTCACATCTTAAGAAATAAAAACAAGAAAAATAACTAATTACAAAAATAAAAAGAAAAGGAAAATCTAAACTATGAACAAGAAATAAATCTAACTACAAAGAATTAAAATCTAAACTACAAATTATATTACAAAAATTAAATACAAGAAAATAAATCTACTCTACAAATTAAAGTGTAAAAAAAATAAAAAGACAAGAAAATAAATCTACACTACAAGCATGAATTTAAATCTAACTAATAAGCAATAATAAAGAAATTACTAAAAAGAAATGAAAAAGAAAAGAAATGCAAACCTTCAAATTGCTCTTCATCTCCATCCTCATCATTCAACAAAGAGGAGAAAGAACAAATTTAAAGAGGAGAAAAATTATTATTATTAATTGCAACTAAAGTTATAATTTTTGGAAAGCCTTCTCAATTAAGAGTAGTCCTCCTCTCCAAAACGAGTTACAAAATTTTTCACACCCTTAACCCCTCACTCTCTACCCCTAGTTATAGTAATCATCAATGAATATGAGCCATTGGATTTGTCTTGAGCCCTAAGCAAAGAAATCTCTACCTTTGAATTTGCTTTTTGCTCTTCTCTAGCCCAACATAGGAGGCCCAATTGATTTTCAAAAATAAATAAAAATCAGCAGCCCACATCTGGTCCATGGAGAAGGCCATGAAGAGTTCATTTGTGATTAAAATTCATAGCTGCAGCACCCAAGTCCATGAAGAGTTCACAATGATTTTCTTATGAAAATCCAAACCAAGTCCGGCCCATATGATTAAAGTTCATTTGATTTTGAAGAGCAGCAAGTCCGGCAAAGTTCATTTGATTTTGAAGAGCAGCAAGTCCGGTCTTGTAATCTTTGCATCCAAGTCCATTTTATTCTAACTCTTTGCATCCAAGTCCATTCCAACTCTTTGGTGTAATCATTTTTTTATGGGCTTTGGACCTTTTAAAATTCAAATATTTCACTTTGGCTTCTTGAATTTCTCTTATTTCTTCATTTACTCAAGCTTTGTTGAGAGATGGGATTTTTAGGATTTATTCTTTATTAACCTGTAATTAAAAATAAAAGCAATTATTAGTGGTATATTTATTCATATAAAATAGATAATAAGAGTATAAAATTGTAATAAAATATGATTATCAAATACCCCCACACCTAAACTTTTACTAGTCCTCTAGCAAAGAAAATAAAAAGAAAATCCTAACTCACTTTCGCAGGAATCGCGGTTGTATTTAGCGCATATAATAAGTCTTTAAACCCCTAGGTTACACTAGAGGACGAGTTATAGTCTCGTAAGGGTTTGTAGTGAATATACTCATAAAATTTGGTCAACTTGTCAAGTTAAAATAAGTCAGTAAATAACAAAATTTCATTAATATATTTAAACATTCTAATTGAAGCTAGTTAATAATCAAGAAAACGTTTTTATATATAACTCCAATGTAAATCCCCTAGAAAATCTTTTTCATTATAGCAATACAAAACAAAGTCAAATCTTAGAAATTTAATTAAAAAGTTTTAAAAAGAACATGCCAACTCTTGTTTTAAAATAACTTTCAAGTCTCTTGATCAAAAATTGTTTTTCAAGACCATATATACAAAACAACAATATATAAAAACAATTGTTAGTGTTATATATATGTATATTTTTTCCACTCTCTAATTCTTGGTGATTGTTTTCTATTTTAACGGGCTTTCTAAGTGACCATTTAACGAGTTTTGGGCCAATGAATCCCAACCCAATTGGGCTTAGGTCATTAAGTATAGAGATACTCCTTGGGCTTAATTGCTCAGTCAACTTAGGCTTTATAAGATAGAATCACCTTAAATTTAAGAATTATTTTTTTTTGTGGTGCCCATTTTTCGTTATCATAAAAGGTGAACTTGAATATGTCACTAACTAAGAATTAGAAATTTTAAAATCTATCAATTTGATCAATTATTACTTAACTCTATTAATTTGGTAAGTGACAATATTTTTATAATTTTTTTTAACAAAAAGAAAGAAAATTATAACTAAAAATGTAAAATAAAGAGGAAAATGTGTATTTCTCACCCCTACACCTAAATTTTGCATTGTCCTCAATGCAATTTCGCTGAAGCACAAAGTAAAACAGATAAAATTAAAGAACTTACAGTTGTTCGGTTGACAATGATGATAAGGATCTGCAATTACTGTTAGTAGGATGAAGAAATCAAATAAGAGGAAAATTGTAAGTAATTAATTTTTTTAACCTATGTTACTTATTCAAATTTTGTTATGTTTTTTTAAAATTTTATTTTTTTTAAGAAACAAAAGAAAAATTAGTTTTTTTACAGATAATGAGGTTCATGAAGAACCAACACCTCTTCCTCTCCGAGCGTAGAAAATTCTAAAAATGGTTTCAGACGTTGACCATTTATTTTAAAAATATTACTATTTTTAGGATTTTCTATCTCGACAGCTCCATGTGGAAAAACTTGTTTAACAAAAAATAGACCTGTCCATCTTGATCTTAATTTTCCTGAAAAAAGATGCAATTTTGAATTGTACAATAAAACTTTTTGTCCTGGAGAGAAATTTTTTCGTAAAATTAATTTATCATAAAAAAAATTTTGTTTTTTCTTTGTAAATTTTTGAGTTTATGTATGCATCATTCCGAATTTCTTCCAACTCATTTATTTGGAGCAACATGTTCTTACCTGCTGAGTCTGAGTCAAAATTCAACTGTATTATCACCCACATTGCTCGATGTTCCAATTCTACTGGTAGGTGACAAGCTTTCCCGAATACTAGTCTGTATGGTGACATCCCCAAATTGGCCTTAAAAGCTGTTCTATACGCCCACAGAGCATCATATAATTTTACAGACCAATCTTTTCTGTTATGATTAACTGTTTTTTCTAAGATTTGTTTGATCTGCATGTTTGTGACCTCTACTTGTCCACTGGTTTGGGGGTGATAAGGAGTTGACAATTTGTGTGTTATTGAATATTTCCTTATCAAAGCCTCAAAAGAACGATTACAGAAATGTGTACCGTTATCACTGATGATCGCCCGAGGTACTCCAAATCGGGCCAAAATGTTCTCTTTCAAAAACTTGACAACGACCTTGTTGTCATTAGTTTTGCAAGCTACCGCCTCAACCCATTTTGACATGTATTCAACGGCTACTAGAATATAAACATTTCCAAAGGAGTTTGGAAATGGTCCCATGAAATCGATACCACATAGATCAAAAAGTTCAACGGATAAGATGGGTTATAAGGGCATCATATTTCTTCTAGTGATCTTTCCTAAAAGCTGACATCGGTTACATGTTTTACAAAACTCGAATGAATCCTTGAAGAGAGTGGGCCAATACAGCCCAGATTGGAGAACTTTTTTAGCTGTTTTTCTCGGGCCAAAGTGACCCCCACAGGCTTGCTCATGACAAAAGGATAGAACACTCCTAGCTTCTTCAGTGGGAACACACCTTCTAAAGATCTGATCAGGACAGTATTTGAACAGATATGGATCATCCTAGTAAAAGTATTTTACTTGGGAGAGAAAACGGGATCTATCCTGTTTGGACCAATGAGAAGGGATCTGGTTCATGACTATGTAGTTCACAATATCAGCGAACCAGGGAACAGATTGGATTTCTAGGAGTTGTTCATCTGGAAAATATTCATTGATTGGGACGGTTGATGTTGGTGCATTTGGGAGTCGAGAGAGGTGATCTGCTACGGGGTTCTCTATTCCCTTTCTATCAAGAATTTGAATGTCAAACTCTTGAAGAAGGAGAATCCATCTAATGAGCCGTGCTTTAGCATCTTTTTTGGTCAAAAGATACTTTAGTGCGGCATGATCTGTGAAAACTTTGGTTAAGGAACCGATGAGGTAGGACTTGAATTTTTCTAAGGTAAAGACTACAGCTAAAAACTTTTTTTCTGTGACAGAGTAGTTTTGCTGGGCATCATTCAGAGTCCTACTGACGTATTAGATCACATGTGATTTTCCATCAAACTGTTGTCCTAAAACAACACCGATCATAGAATCAGATGCATCACACATCAGTTCGAAGGGTAAGGTCCAGTCTGGTGTATGAATGATAGGAGCTGTGGTTAGCTCCTTTTTCAGATATTCGAAAGCTTTGAGGCAGTCGGGAGAGAAGACAAATGACGTATCCTTGGCTAAGAGATTGGTTAAGGGTCTAGCAATTTTGCTGAAATCCTTGATGAAACGTCGGTAAAAACCAGCATGACCAAGAAACGATCTGACATCTTTGACAGTTTTGGGAGGAGGGAGATTGGAAATGAGATCTACCTTAGCTTTGTCCACTTCGATTCCCCTATTCGAAACTACATGTCCTAAGACAATGCCATATTTGACCATGAAATGATATTTCTCCTAATTGAGAGTCAGATTTTTCTCCTTACACCGTTCTAGGACCAGTTTAAGATGATGCAAACATTGGGAAAACGTGTCACCAAAAATGGAAAAGTCATCCATGAAAATTTTGAGAAATCGCTCTACCATGTCAGAAAAAATACTGATCATGCAACGTTAGAATATGGCCGGTGCATTGCATAGGCCAAAAGGCATGCGTCGGTATGCGAATGTTCCATACGGGCAAGTGAAGGTGGTTTTCTCCTGATCTTCGGGAGCGATAGGGATTTGATTGTAACCTGAATATTCATCCAGGAAACAGTAGAACTCGTGTCCTGCTAAACGCTCTAACATTTGGTCAATGAAAGGAAGAGGGAAGTGATCTTTCCGAGTGGCTAAGTTGAGTTTTCTGTAGTCAATATATACTCGCCATCCAGTTTGGATTCGAGTGGGAATCAGCTCATTAGCCTCATTTTGGATCACGGTGATCCTAAATTTCTTTGGAATAACTTGGACTGGACTCACCCATGAACTATCAGAAATGGGATAAATGATCCTATGATCGAGACATTTCAGAATGTCTTTCCTAACAGCTTCTTTCATTACTGGGTTTAACCTACGTTGAGCATCTCTAGTAGGTTTGGCATCATCTATCAAATGGATTCGGTGTTGAACAATGGTTAGACTAATCCCTTTGATATCAGTCATGGTCCATCCAATGGCTTCCCTATTCTCTCTTAAAACAGCTAAGAGAGCTTCCTTTTGACCGGTAGTCAACTTAAAAGAAATGATAACTGGTAAGGACTCGTTTTCCCCTAAGTAGGCATACTCTAAATTTTCGGGTAGAGGTTTGAGCTCTAACTTAGGGGGTTCCTCCACAGATGGGCGAAGCTGGACTCGGGGTTCTATCTCTAAAGGTTCTCGTTGCCAGCCAACAGCAAAAACATGATTGACCAGCGGTTCTATCTCAAGTTCGTCATCAGAAAGCTCCTCAATCATTAAATCAGATGCATTTGAATCAGACTCACACTCTCCCTCTTGTTGTTCACTGGATATTCCTTGAATGAAATTCACTTCCATGGGTTCATCAGATGGATCACTAGGCTGTCTCCCTAAGTTGAAGATATTGAGGTCAACAGTCATATTCCCAAAAGATAGTTTCATCTGACCGGTTCTACAATTTATCAAAGCATTTGAGGTGGCTAAGAACGGTCTTCCTAGAATGATAGGGATTTGATTTTTGAGATTAGAAACGGGCTGCGTTTCCAAGACAATAAAATCAACAGGGAAAATAAACTCTTCAACTTTGATCAGAACATCCTCTACCTCTCCTTTAGGAATTTTTACAGATCTATCAGCTAACTGTAGAGTGCATCTTGTAGGTTTAAGTTCTCCTACACCTAGATGTTGATAGACCGAATAAGGAAGGAGGTTGACGCTGGCTCACAAGTCTAGAAGTGTCTTATCAATGTGAGTGTTACCTATGACGCATGGAATTATGGGACAACTAGGGTCCTTGTATTTCAACGGCGTGGGTTTTGAAAAAAATTCACTGAGGTTAGTAGCTAAGAAGATTTTCTTGGGGACATTGGTGGTTCTTTTCTTAGTGCATAAGTCCTTCAAGAACTTTGCATAAGAGGGGATTTGTTCGATTGCATCTAGGAGAGGGATGTTGATTTTGACCTGTTTAAACGTTTTTAGGATTTTCTCAACCTGCGGGGAGTTTTTCCTAGGTTTGAGTCTATCTGGAAAGGGGGCAACAGGCCTATACCTATCTAGATCAGGCTCAATCTCAAGTTCAGCATTTTGTTCATCGGAAGGAATTGTTTCATCGGAAGGAGTGTGTTGGATAGGAGAAGGGGTTTGATCCGGTGGCATTCTAACTTGATTGTCTACTTGTTTTCCTGATCTCAGAGTGTGAATTACATTCAATTGAGCTGGATTGTTGGAGCTGGATCCAGTGTCTTTAGGGTTTGCAATAGGTTGACTTAGAAATTTTCCTTTCTCTCTCTCACTCACGGCAGCGGCTAGTTGCCCAAGTTGGGTTTCTAACCGGGCTATGGCTTGAGTGTTCGAGTTGAGCACTTGGCCGGTGGTTTGCATGAATGAATTTAGAGTGGTGGATGATTGGGTCAACATGTTGGTAGTTTGTGTAGAAGCTTTGATCATAGCTTCTAAACCCTTAGCTTGTTGGAAATTGTTTGGTGCATTGAATGGGACAATGTTTCCCCTAGGGAATTGTTGGTTCGACGCGGGAATGAAGTTTTGGTTTCCATGAGAATTTCCTTGGTTCCAAGCAAAGTTGGGATGATTTCTCCAGCCTGGATTATAGGTTGGAGAAAATGGATCATTTCTAGGACACTGGAATACAGCGTTCATCTGTTCTAAAGCATGGTTGTTTCCTAGAAGAGGACATTCCTCTGAAACGTGGGTAGAAGACTGACAGTTATGACATCCCGGGGCAGAAATATGATTGATTTGAGCCGGAGCTCGTTCCTTAACTTCTAAGGCTTCTAACCTCCGCATAATCGTCGCCATCTTTGCTTCAGAAGCAATATTTGACTCCAAAGATAAACCACTAGACTTAAATTGGGGAACTGATGAAACTCTGTCATCACAGTGTTCCTACTGTATTATTTTTTTGGATAAACTCTCTAGAAATTCCCAAGCTTCATCTGTGTTTTTCCTCATAAAATCTTCCTGACACATCGATTCTAAAGATGTTTTTGAAGAATAGTCAAATCCTTCATATATGACTTGGCACAATCGCCATTTTTCTAGACCATGATGAGGACATTGGATTAAAAGATCTTTAAATCGGTCGAAATATTTCCAGAATGGCTCTCCCAGGATAATTTTGAAATTCTGAATGCTGTTCCTAAGCTTTACCGTTTTGTGAATAGGAAAAAATTTCTTGAGAAAAACGGTGATAAATTCCTCCCAAGTTGAGATGGAATTTATCGGTAAGCTGTACAGTCATTTTTTAGCTTTGTCCTTAAGAGCAAATGGAATAAATCTAAGCTTAATCGCATCTTCGGTTAATTCTCTCATTTTAATCATAATACATACTTCCTGAAATTCCGAGATAAATATATATGCATCTTCTATTTCATTACCTAGGAATTTGGGAAGCATGTTTATGAAATGCGGTCTAAGCTCGAAATTTGCTCCATTTACTTCGGGGAGTCTTATGCAAGATGGAATTGCATTTCTGGTGGGGTAACACATATCCTGAAGAACTTGTTGATTTGCCATTTCTTGGATTGGTTCAACACGGATTAAGCGATGAAAATTATCCCGGACCCAAATTTGCATACACCAAAATAATTTTTTTAAGGAAATAAAGAAAATTAGTTTTTTTTAAGGAAAGAAAGAAAGAAAATTAGTTTTTTTTATGAGAAGATAAAGGAAAAGAAAAATCCTAACTAAAACAAATCAAAGCAATCATTTTTCAATCAACTCTAATTCTAGGGTTTAGCCTAACTCCACTAGACCAGCTCCTAACCAAAAATTCCTACAGTGAAAAGATTAAACTTTTACCCAGGTAGTTAGTCAGGTAAGGATAGTACTAGAGGGTGATCAAAGATCAATTAAGTACATCTTTCCTTGCGGAGCGCTTTACGCAACCCCTAAACCTTACCTTAGACACCAACTATTCTGAGAAAACTTAAACCGGTTCACGTAAGGATTTCTTGTTCCTTATTGAGCTCGAATCCTTAGGGACCAACGTCTAATGAGTTTTAGAAGGCTAGGGCTTGTGAAGTGAGGAATTAGTGATTTGTGGGCTAAGGAAAGGGTGATGAAATCCCTTACCTTATCTTGATTGGGGTGTTCGCGGGAAAAATCGTGTCTTTCTTTGTAATTGATTCCATTGTCATCTTAAATAACAGCTTTTTGAGTTACAAAAGATCAGGTCTTTTTATAAGATCCGGTTACAATGAAAATCAAAGAAAAATAAAAAGAATTACAACTTTCTCCTTTTGTGTCGAACAAATCGCGAGCTCCTGTTTTGCGGTCGCTCGCTTGTGTGGGTTTTTTGCCTGCGCCGGGGTTTATCCGTGGACCACCGCGAGATCTAGATCCGATCAGGTCTAAGCAGTACGACGGGTATTATTCCACAAAGGAAATAATAGCCAGGGAGGATTGATTCACCAAGGAAACAATCGTCCAAGTCTCGGGATCTAAGACCAAGCTTAGATCCGGAGTACGTCTGCGTAGATCTGAGATCCGGTCCTCTCGAACACCTGCCTTTTTTGGCGTTGACGATCGCTGAGCACCAGATCTGGAAGAGTGAGTCCCCGAAATCCCAAAGCTCCAATCTTTTTTAAGTTTCGAGTCTTGAATCCGGCAGAGCTTCGCCTCCAAAATTTCCAACCTCTCAACAAATGAACCAAGTGGCCTATTTATAGGCACCCTTTACTGTGCCCGCGCACGGAACAGTGTCGGCCACCTCTGGGTGGCCGGCACTGGCCACCTTGAGGTGGCTCGGTTTGAGCCGAGCCCCTTCGGGTGTGTTGTTCCGTCGTTTTCCGCTTTTGGTTCTATCCGTGATTCGGTTCTGTGGTTGATTTATCCAGACTTGATTCGTTGACCTGATTTGGCAGTAAATTCGGATCCTGATTAGGCAGTAAATCTACTTCTGACTTCGAGTCCGAAACTGATCTTGATTCGATCGTGATTCGTCCGAGTCTGCCCTTGGTTGGATGACTCGTTGACTCTTCGACACTTGGCTTGATTCCGAACACGAATGGATGTATTCCGTTGCTTGCGTGCGATTCGTCGATCTCGTCGCCTCGTTGGTTCGTCGGTTTGTGCCGAGCTGTGCTAAGGGACCTATAAGCAATTTTATACGCCTACAGATACCCCCTCCAAAGTATTTCAGCCTCGTTCTTTTATAGAAGAGTCTGGAATACTTTGGATATGATTGTCCCCACCTTCAGTCGGTGTAACGGGACCTTGGAATGGCTTCTGTTCTTGATTCCTTCAATCCTTCAGGCTATTCGGTGCTTTGTCGAATGTCTATAAGGGTTCCGGTGCTGCATTTATTGTCTGACCGTCTGTCGGAATTTTGAATTTGAAGTCGATTCTCGATTCTTTTAGCTCGTGCTTGTTGGTTCAACACAGAACTGACCCTCGAATGTCGGCGTTGAGTCTTTATTTGCGACGCGTTGTCCGGCGTACTGTTGTTGAGTTATCCTTAAGAATGAAAATATTCTCCAACAGTTTATACTCATATACTTTATTGGAGTATTTAAGAAGCAGTTTATACTCGTATACTTTTCGGAGTCTTTAAGAAGCAGTTTATACTCGTATACTTTTCGGAGTATCGATTCTTTCATTGCAACGCATTGACCGGCGTTGACCCAGGGTTACGCGTTGTCCGGCGTTAACCCTAGGGTTTTGAACGTCGTACGTTGAATTTTTGCTCGCAACGCGTTGACTGGCGTTGACCTAGGATCACGCGTTGACCGGCATTGACCCTAGGGTTTCGAACGCCCTCAACGGGTTTGATGCGCCTTTACCGACTACCGTTTGAGTCGGGCTAGCATGCGGATTGTTCAAGTCCGTTCCGCATGTGACGTTAAGCTAAAAGAGTTAACCCTTTTAGTGCTACGATATTGAATACGTAGACTTCGTCTTTCTCACGGGAATAGACTACCCGGCGACGCGTGTTAGGCGTCGACTTTGGGGTTTTTGGCTAACCCCCAGCCTTCAACGGGTTTGATTAGCCTTTACCGACTACCGTTTGAGTCGGGCTAGCATGCGGATTGTCTAAATTCGTTCCGCATGTAACGTTGTGCTAAGAGAGTGAATTCTCTGAGACTTTGTGCTATGATGTTGAATACATAGGCTTCGCCATTGTTACGGGAATAGGCTACCCGGCAACGTATATTAGACGCTGACTTATCCCTACTTAGGTTTCGGGATAAAATACCCCAGACTGGTATTCTGGTGTCTTTTTCAATCGGTAAAAGACTAAACCGGCGACGCGTGTTAGGCGTCGACATATCCTTTCTTAGGATTCAGGATGAAATTCCCCATATGTGTAAGGCATGGATTCTGGTGTTATTAGCGCGGGTTAAGCGCAGACTTATCCTTGCTTAGGTTTCAGGATAGAATACCCCAGAATCGAACTCTGGTGTCTTTTTGTGCGGAAAAAGACTAAACCGGCAGCGCGTGTTAGGCGCAGACTTATCCCTGCTTAGGATTCGGGATAAACTTCCTAGACTGAAATTCTAGTGTCTTTTTCAATCGGTGAAAGACTAAACCGGCAACGCGTGTTAGGCATTGACTTATCCCTACTTAGGATTCGGGATAAAATTCCATGTACCTGTGAGGCACAGATTTTGAGAGTTGAAAAAGGTGGTGTCTTCTCTTGGGGCACAGACGAACCCAAAATAGGAGAGGAAGAACGACACTGAAGAAGAAGAATTTTATATTCTATCTTCAACTGGAAAGGAGACTCGAGGTGGGATCTCCACCCCCAGAATCCGAAAAGATGAAACTAGGAGTGGGACCTCCACTCCGAGAATCGAAAAATTTGGATAATCCTAACTGTCAGAAGGTTTGATTACCGAACTAAAGGCGAATTTTTCGTTTATCGAGAGAGGATTGTTGTTTTGGTCTTAACTGTAGGAAGGTTTGACCAAGCAGGAGTTTGAGATGATCCTAACTGTAGGAAGGTTTGATCACTTGATTTGAAGGTTTGAGACGATCCTAACTGTAGGAAGGTTTGATCGCTCGATTTGTGGACCTCTCGTTCATTGGGGGAATCGAGAGGGGATTTTGACTGTGGTCCTAACTGTAAGAAGGTTTGACCAATGGGGAACCTTACGTCCAGACTCTAACAGAGTGTTGAGTGCATAGACATGGTGAGAATGGGAGTTCTTATTCATTACATTGCTGTGGTTTTGGGAACTTCCCGTTACATAAATCGTCCACCCCCAGTTTCGTCTGCGGAACTGGTTCGGACATTATTATCAGTTACCTAACCGGGTTATCCTTAAGAATATTAGCTTAATATTCTCCAGGAACTTCCCGTCAAAAGTGGGGAAACAGTTTAGACTCATATACCTATTGGAGTATCAGGGAGTAGTTTAACCTCTTATACCGGTCGGAGGATTGAGAAACAGTTTATACTCGTATACTCTTTGGAGTTTTGCCGTTCTCAATTGGCTTACCTTAGCGTTATGACGCCGGCTTCAACCAAGGTCTGAATGCTATTCTTGAGAGTAAAGCAATCCTTGGTGGGATGAACGACCCTCCTGTGGTATGCACAGTACTTTGGGTCCGTAGTGTTGTCAGCTTCCTCCTGATTTGTGATAGGTGGTAGCTTGATCTTGTTACCTTCAAGGAGGGATTCGAAGATGGCTGGAACGTCTTCGTCCTTGAAAGAGTACTCTTTTTGGAGTCTCGGACCCGAAGTCTTTTGCTGCCTTCGAGATTGCTGTTGTGACGCTTGATTAGCACCACCAGCAGCTGCAGGTGCCTTGCCCTTACCACGAGAGGCGAAGTTTGAGTCCAGAGGATTAGCCGTCGGTAGGTTCCTCTCGGCCTTCTTCCTTCGGAGGAAACGTTCAGCTTGCTCTCCTCGGACTTTCAGATCCTGCCACGTTTTGGACGGTGCTGTGCCCATTGCTTCCAACACGTCCAGCGAAAGGTTGTTGTGGCAGGTCTGGAGGATGAATTCATTGGTGATCGGGTCCCGACAATTCATCGCTTTGTTCCGGAACCTTTTAACGAAGGTGTCGACTAACTCCCCGTCCTTCTGCTTCTCATCGAGCAATGATCCGATAGATATCTCGGTGTCGTCGTCGAAGAAGTTGGCGAGGAACATGGTCTCCATATCGTCCCAGCTGTTCACGCTACTTGGCTTGAGGCGGCGATACCAATCGAAGGCGGCTCCGCGAAGAGTGCCGACGAATGACCGCACCATCAGAGGCTCATTGCCGGAAATAATACCCAGGTGCGATTTGAAATAAATCAAATGCTGAGTGGGGGAACCCTTCCCATCGAACGGCGTGAAGTTGATTAAACTGAACTTCGCCGGATAGGGGATCGATTCCCACTCTCTTGGGTATGGACAGGGAATGCCTGTTTTCTTCGTCTCTTGAGCGGAGATCAATGTGTTGATTTTGCTCTCGAGATCTTTGATCTTCAAGTCTTCACTTGTATCCTCGTTGGCATCCTCGTTACCACCCCCTGCATTGACGGGAGGGTTATTGGCATTGTGAGCTCCATCCCTATCCGTGTGCTCTTCTTCCTGAACAACATGATTACGGTGACTTGGTTCACCTTGTTGGTTCCTGAATGCCTGGATTTGTTGCTCATGCATCTCTCTCATAGTCTGCATGGCCATCTGCATCTCAAACTTGAAACTTTCTTTCTGTTTAGCCAAAGCGTCTTCAAGCATCTTGGCCATTTCTTCCGCGCTTATCATAAATGACTCGCGGGGTTGTCCTTCGCTGGACACTGTATTGTCCGATGCGACAGCAGAGCAGGAATCCGATTCTTCATCTTCCGAAGGCAATCTTGTCCGAACCCTACCATAAGTTCCTCGTGCGATGGCTCCGGACTGCAGACGGGTTACACGCCGGGATGCTTCCAGAAACGACTTGAGATTAACCTGTGTCGATGTCTCTTTGCTGGTCATGTTGGCGGTGACCCTCGGAAATTCTCCGTCTTTAACCACCGTTCTTCTTTGCCGGAAACGCCTATACCTTGGTTTTGGCGTTTCGGTGCCGAGCCTTTCGAACACTGAAATTCTCTCGGGGACTACCTTGATGCAGTTGCATTGAGACAGTACCGCCCGAATGAGCTTTGAACAAGGGCACTGAGTTTCTAGCCTTCGAGGACTTCTCTTTCTGGCTTTGCTCGTACCCCCAGCACGATAGTACAGCTCGTCAGTTTGAAAGTCAGAGCAACCTATCGTGTGTTGGCACGATTTCTCAGGTATAACGTAATCATCATCAGATGATAACGTTTCCTTCTGAGGGAGAATTGCCTTCCTTGGACTTTCAAGAGTCACGCGCCTTGAGACATGCCTTTTTGGGCGTGAATTCTCAGCGGGCTCCTGAACTTCAATGCGCAAAGTAGTGCGCTTGGGTGCCATGATTTCTCTGTCACGTTGAGGGTTGCGGCGACCCCCAGCGTGTTGATTCGTTCGGGGTTTTCTTAGTGGGCCCAAACGTTCTTGGATCGGAGCTTTGCTTCGCTCATCGGGAATTGGACCGAGGCGCTCCAAGACTGGCTTTCTTCTTCGGGAGGATTCTGCATGATCTCCCGGAGTAGCTATGGGAATTCTCGGCGACTTAGCTGGGTTCGCCGGAGGTTGAATTTTGGTTGGAGGCTGCAAAGGTTGCTCCTTAGCCTGAATTGCCGCTTCAGACTTTGGCCTCCAGACTTTGCGAGTTGGTGGCGGCTTCTTGACCACCTCTTTCTGCAACTTTCTGAGGCGTTGACGCTGCCTCTGGCGAGCTCTCTTAGAGAGAGTCACCACGCCTTCGATGGCGGATTTGACCTGGTTAGAGGCCGATGGGACTTCACCCGACGCCACTTCGGCGTCGATCGGGGTGAGGGTGTCGGACTTCTTGGACTTGCTGGAGGAGGTAGATCCGGACGAGGATGAAAGGTACTCCTCGAACTTTTGTTGGTCGAACTCATACTCGACCTCCTCCTCGACTGGGATCTGAATCCGCGGCTGCGACGCTCCGATCTCGGCAGCGAGATCGGTGGCTCCCACTGTGGTCGCCAGATTGTTCGCTCGAAAATTCGTTGCTTTCTTTGTAATTGATTCCATTGTCATCTTAAATAACAGCTTTTTGAGTTACAAAAGATCCGGTCTTTTTATAAGATCCGGTTACAATGAAAATCAAAGAAAAATAAAAAGAATTACAACTTTCTCCTTTTCTGTCGAACAAATCGCGAGCTCCTGTTTTGCGGTCGCTCGCTTGTGTGGGTTCTTTGCCTGCGCCGGGGTTTATCCGTGGACCACCACGAGATCTAGATCCGATCAGGTCTAAGCAGTACGACGGGTATTGTTCCACAAAGGAAATAATAGCCGGGGAGGATTGATTCACCAAGGAAACAATCGTCCAAGTCTCGGGATCTAAGACCAAGCTTAGATCCGGAGTACGTCTGCGTAGATCTAAGATCCGGTCCTCTCGAACACCTGCCTTTTTTGGCGTTGACGATCGCTGAGCACCAGATCTGGAAGAGTGAGTCCCCGAAGTCCCAAAGCTCCAATCTTTTTTAAGTTTCGAGTCTTGAATCCGGCAGAGCTTCGCCTCCAAAATTTCCAACCCTGCCCGCACACGGAACAGTGTCGGCCACCTCTGGGTGGCCGGCACTGGGCCGAGCCACCTCAAGGTGGCTCGGCTCATGCCGAGCCACCCTGAGGTGGGTCGGTTTGAGCCGAGCCCCTCCGGGTGTGTTGTTCCGTCGTTTTCCGTTTTTGGTTCTATCCGTGATTCGATTCTGTGGTTGATTTATCCAGACTTGATTCGTTGACCTGATTTGACAGTAAATTCGGATCCTGATTAGACAGTAAATCCACTTCTGACTTCGAGTCCGAAACTGATCTTGATTCGATCGTGATTCGTCCGAGTCTGCCCTTGGTTGGATGACTCGTTGACTCTTCGACACTTGGCTTGATTCCGAACACGAATGGATGTATTCCGTTGCTTGCGTGTGATTCGTCGCTCGTTGGTTCGTCGGTTTGTGCCGAGCTGTGCTAAGGGACCTATAAGCAATTTTATATGCCTACATGGGGTTTTTCCCTTAAGAATATTTTAAGTGTGTGCCAAATCAAGTGCTACAATCACTTTGGTGAATTCCTACACTATATGAAATACAACCCTAGAAATTAAAAGCGACTAAAAAGGATGATAAAAGAAAATCTTTTTTTTAATTATGGTCAACAACAATCAAATGTGAGAAGATGGCTCATGTTTAAATTTATTATCTTGTTAGTTAATGTCCAAGTGAAAGGTGAATTTTATTATGGTCAACAAAAATAAAATCTTTTTATTTTTTTATTTATCCTAAGTGTCTCTAATTGTGAAGCTAACTAAAAAGGGTGGAATTAAAAACTAGAAAGAAGACTTACCCGAAAGCAATGCTCCAAATTCTTGTTCTTTAATCCAATATTTTCAAGCTCCAAGCGGTTCCTTCACAAGAAAAATACACAAGTTAAAGAACTAAATTAATAAAATCATATTTTAGCACCTTCCCCGGCAACGGCGCCAAAAACTTAATGCGGCATAATTATGTACCAAAATTGTAAGTGCACAATTTATCAAGTTATAGTATAAAAAGATATCGATCCCATGAGGAAGGTGATTTTAAGAGATTATTAGACTTAGTTCTTATATTTTGTGCGTGACAAATCTAATACTATTATAAAAGTGGATTGGTATGTTAAAACATTTCTTCCCAAAATACCCTCCAAAATACATACATATATAAATAGAACACATACATACATCCTCCAAAACACATGCATACATACATAATAAAACACATATATAAATGAACATACATGCATACTTAAATGATAAAAAATATTACTTTTTATAATTATTTTATTAATAATTTTCTTAATTAAATTCCTTTATGGCCTGCATTTAATATCTTAAATGACCTCTTCCATCCACTCTCTCCACTATTTCACAAGTCCTTTCAATTCCTACTCATACAATTCATTCTATTTAAAAAACAAGAAGTAATATTGACAATTAAATATATTGTTATTGTAAAAAACAAGAAGTAATATTGACAATTAAATATATTGTTATTGAATTATTAAAAGCATCATATTAGTTTCTAATTAAATAACATATAGTTTACATTGGGTATTAGGTATTAGGTATAAATAATAGTTTTAAAAAATTATGCATATCTTTATATAAAAGAGAGAAAAAAAAAAAATAGATCATGTCCAAATCAACCTGATCAAGCCCCTGCGTCACAACGTGTCAGGCTTAACAAATTAAAAACGAGAAATAGATTTTAGTAAGTTATTAAAATTAGACAGTCGAGTCAAAATTAAAAAGAAAAATACACACACTTAATTCAAAACCCAAACCCCTTCAATCTATAAATTTAGACAATTCTCTCCACTAACCCTTTTTCATTAATTATAGTTAATAAACCACCCAGTAATCCTCTCAAACATCCCATTACCAGCAAGCGTTTCTCACATCTACATAAATACACACTAAACTAAAAAAGGAGAAGAACCAGCGGCCTCAGCAAAAATTAATCTCCAACGAAAAATAACTCATTTAAGGGCACACTAAAATACCAATAAGAAAAGGAGAGGAGCATGTTGTTGCCCTTTCTCAACCACAACGTCAAATATAAAGAGTAGAAGAAACCCTCTTCTTTGTCCACGAGCAACATGCAAATTAGCCATTGAGATTTCATGGTGTGCTGTTGATGAAGCCTGTCAACCACCTTCTTTGTTATCTCTTCATCATAGTCAGCATCAACATCGACTCCAGTGAAATCAAAATCTTCTGTCAAAGTTTACGGCCTACCTCTCAATCGCTTTTGTTCCAAAAATTCACCGGTAAGTCTATTACAGTCCAATGGTCATGTCGTTGAGATTGAAGGTGAGAAAACGGGTAAGAGAAGATTTCTAATTGTTTACAGGTTTAAAAATAACTATATGTTATGCTATTATATGTTATTATGCATTGTAAATAGCCACATATGTCAACTTGCTAATAAAAGCAACACTGATGAGTAGCAATATCATTAGAAGGGTGATAGTTGGATGTATAGCAGAGGTGAGTCTTTGTTAAATTTTAGATATTGAAATGATAATTCTTGAATTTTGTAAGGCGTGTTCTTTAGAGTATGTACTCTTGCACCAATAGCTATTAGACCCAGAAGCAAGACTGTGCCGTAAGGGGTTGAAGGGTACACACTGCAATGCTTCCATGGCTAGCTTTTCTATTGCTCTTCCTGAATAACTTACTTTTATTTTTAATAGCCATTTGTTTGTTTTTAACTTTTAGGTGGATTTTGTACAAGTCAGCAAGAGTTTGGCTTACGACAAGGCTCGAGCTAACTTTTCATCATTGGACTGAAGCTTCTCATGCATTTAATTATTTGGAAGAGAGTTCCGATTTTGAACATTTATAATGAATCAATGTCTAAAAGAGAGTTCATTTTTATTATTGATCTTCTATATATGTTTATATATTGATGATACTTTTTTAAATAAAATAAATTATAGTTTTACTTTTACCATATATATATATATATATCTTCTACACATGAATATTGGTCTTAACAAAGATTTTTATTATGAGAAAGGATGATGAGCCTATGAGACAAGAGCCATGGTTTAGAATGAAGTTGGGCATATAATAATGGAAGGTTACTGTGAATGAATTAGCAACTAATGTATTTATGTAAAAAAAACTACTTCAAGAACAAAATA
Source organism: Asparagus officinalis (assembly GCF_001876935.1). Lineage (NCBI taxonomy): Eukaryota > Viridiplantae > Streptophyta > Magnoliopsida > Asparagales > Asparagaceae > Asparagus > Asparagus officinalis. Next base: position 29,665,285 of record NC_033796.1, read on the forward strand.
TTTCATCCCGCTGGTTAAGAATTTGCACATGCAGATATCTTACTAATTATTTGCAGATATCTTACTAATTATTTAGAAGAGAGCTCCGATTTTGAACATTTGTAATGAATCAATGTCCAAAAGAGAGTTCACTTTCATTCTTGATCTTCTACATATGTTTAAATATTAAAATAATTTTTTAAAAGAACATAACTTATCTTTTACTTTTATCATATATGTTCACAAAATTCTATCTTATTAGTTTTGAACAAAGTTTGTAAAATTGAATTGATATTTTAGGCCATATAAAGCAAAAAAATTATTATGAAAATGCAAAAGAAAAAATATGTTCACGTGCAACGCACGTGCACTATACTAGTATAGGATTAAAGAATAAGTGTGATTGTGATAAGTGATTATTGTGAATATATGCAAGAGACAATAAATTGAATTTTAGAGGAGAGAAGAAAGAATTAACGAATAAATGAAATCACAAGGCAAGAAAGAAGAATGAATAAAATCAAGAAATAAAACCAAGAATGAAAAGAAAATTAAAGAAAGTTAAGATGGAGGATTCAAAAGAGGTAAGAAATCAAGAATATAATCCACTAGCTAATTTTAATTATAAAATACAAACTATTCTCTTTTTATCATAATTCAACTTAGATTTATTAAGCATAGACTATCAAACCATTTAAGGAAAGCGTAACCTATCAAATTATCATCTAAGTCAAAATTACTATTGATGATAAAAACAATAACATGATAATAATCCTAGAATTCATAAGCATAACCTATCAAACTATTTAAGATAAGCATAGGTTATCAAATTCTTCTTCTACCGATTAGTTCTCTAGTTGATTATCCTAAACATGAACATTTTAAGTAAAAGAGAATAATTTATACAAAATAAAGGAAATTAGACTAGTTTCATACAATTCTAATATTCCTACAAGAATTAAATTCACATCTTAAGAAATAAAAACAAAAAAAATAACTAATTATAAAAAGAAAAAGAAAAGGAAAATCTAAACTATGAACAAGAAATAAATCTAACTATAAAGAATTAAAATCTAAACTACAAATTATATTACAAAAATTAAATGCAAGAAAATAAATCTACTCTATAAATTAAAGTGCAAAAAGAAATAAAAAGACAAGAAAATAAATCTACACTACAAGCATGAATTTAAATTTAACTAATAAGCAATAATAAAAAAATTACTAAAAAGAAATAAAAGAGAAAAGAAATACAAACCTTCAAATTGCTCTTCATCTCCATCCTCATCATTCAACAAAGAGGAGAAAGAACAAATTTAAAGAGGAGAAAAATTATTATTATTAATTACAACTAAAGTTACAATTTTTGGAAGGCCTTCTTAATTAAGAGTAGCTCTCCTCTCCAAAAGGAGTTACAAAATTTTTTACACCCTTAACCTCTCATTCTCTACCCCTATTTATAGTAATTATCAATGAATATGAGCCATTGAATTTGTCTTGAGCCCCAAGCAAAGAAATCTCTACCTTTGAATTTGCTTTTTGCTCTTCTCTAGCCCAACATAGGAGGCCCAATTGATTTTCAAAAACAAATGAAAATCAACAACCCACATCCGGTCCATGGAGAAGGCCATGAAGAGTTCATTTGTGATTAAAATTTATAGCTGCAGCACCCAAGTCCATGAAGAGTTCACAATGATTTTCTTGTGAAAATCCAAACCAAGTCCGGCCCATATGATTAAAGTTCATTTGATTTTGAAGAGCAGCAAGTCCGGCCCATTCTTCATTTGATTTTCCAAGTCTCCGGCCCAATGATGAAAGTTCATTTGATTTTGAAGAGCAGAAAGTCCGGTCTTGTAATCTTTGCATCCAAGTCCATTTTATTCCAACTCTTTGCATCCAAGTCCATTCCAACTCTTTGGTGTAATCATTTTTTTGTGATGGGCTTTGGGCCTTTTAAAATTCAAATATTTCACTTCGGCTTCTTGAATTTCTCTTATTTCTTCATTTACTCAAGGGCCTTTGTTGAGAGATATGATTTTTTGGGATTTATTCTTCATTAACCTGTAATTAAAGATAAAAGCAATTATTAGTGGTATATTTATTCATATAAAATAGATAATGAGGGTATAAAATTGTAATAAAATGTGATTATTACTTTTAGGAAAACCCTCATGAGAGCATGTAAATACTTACATTATGACGACATTCTTTCTCTTAGACAAATAATTAGATCCTTTTCTAATCCCAAACTCAATTAATAGTGCATAAGCACTATAATAATTTATTGCTTCCTCGAAACTTTTGAACATCATGTCGATCTTCAGTTCATCAATACGTAGTATGCGACTCAAGTTTTCTTCTAAATGTTCATCTTCATGTGGCTGATTCTCTTGCGACGTATTTTCTATTTCTTCATTTGCACAAAATAGATCACTGTCTACATATTCCCATAATCTTGCCATGAGATAACTTGTAAACATAAAGGAAAGATTATTAGATTGCTTCATAGATTGAGAAAACCTGAAAAAGGTTTCAGTCCTAACTTAAATGGCAAGTCAAACAATCCACAGAGTCAAGATATCACCACAGACTCTTAGACCTTACAACGTGTATTAAATAACTATCCATACAAACGAAAACCTGAAAAAGGTTTTAGTCCACAGTATCATCAACAAGTAATAATAATAAGTAATCTGATGGACACATGATATAATGTGAAGGTAACATTTTTAAGACTCGGCTTTCCTCTAGCAACAGAACTCCTATGCAGGAGATGGATACAAAATATTCTTTAGTAGGACCATTAAATGACATTACCAGATAGAGAACGGATGAGTCCATTGAGCAATCTAAAAAGTCAATGCATTAAGCAATTAAATAGAAACTTTCAGAGTGTTGACATGAATTTTGGTGAAGTAATTTGTGTGTTTCCAGTCTGGTGGAATGATTGAAATTATACATAAATAAAATCTAGTTGGTATGAGGTGAGCAGAGAGATACAAGTACAATGGAAAGCATGGGAAGCCAAAAATTGTATAGGGGAAGTGATGCAAAACGGGGGAGGGGGTCTATCGGAATCAGCGATCTAACTTAAACAACGCACCGTTTGGCCCAAAAATCATTTTATTCGGTAGGAAATTAATTAAAGCAGTTAATGCGACAGATGGATTTTAACAAGATTTGCAATGATAGTCATAAACAATCCCAATCTCGAATAATTTAATAGTTTGTGAATATTAATTATTTGAGGGGTTTTATGTATATATTAATAGTAAATACATTATCATGAGCAGCAATAAGATTAATAAAGGGGGTTTCATTGAAATTGGAAATTTATGGAGAGATAATTAGCGAATGGTTATTCTTAAGGGGGTTTATTAATAAAGGGGGTTATTCTTAAGGGATTAATAAAGAGGGTTTTATTGAAATAGAAAAAGATAATGTATCTTCACTCCATCGTAACATTAATTTGCTTGAAAAAGTGAAGTCTTTTTGTGTGGCTCGTAACATTAATATTCCTGATTTTAGTGCTCGGTATGTTGATAGACGACGTCGAGCTCGTGGTCATCAAGACATCACCATTGGGCATCATTATCGAGTAGACTTTTTTTATGCTGCGATCGATTCATAAATGCAAGAAATTAATGTGTATTTTAGTGAAGATGCGATAGAATTGCTCATGCTTAGTTCTGCCTTAAATCCTCAAAATACATCTGAGGCTTTGAGAATACAAGATATATGAAAATTGGTTGGCAAGTTTTATGCACAAGATTTTACAAGTGAAGAAAAATAGAGTTTGAAGATGCAACTGAAACATTATGAGCATAATATAGTCAAAGGGTCAGACTTTGAAACTCTTTTAACCATTTCTGAGTTGTGTCAATGGTTGGTAAAGACTAATAAATTTGCTACATACGACCTCATTTTTAGAGTGATCATACTTGTGCTTACTCTTCCAGTTTCTACTGCTACTGCAGAACGATCATTATCAGCTATGAATATCGTCAAGACTAGGCTTTGAAGCAAAATGGAGGATGCTTTCCTCTCTGACGCATTAATGGTGTTTATTGAAAGAAAAATTGCTAAAAGTCTGAGCATTGATGCTATCATTGAAGACTTTGAAAATTTTAAGGAACGTCGAATTCCTTTTAGTTAGAGAAATTTTAGTTATAAAAAATAGATGATGCTTATTTGACTATTTTCTATATAATATTTGTCTTCCTCTTTTGAAATATTTTGGAGATATTGATGTTGGCTATTCTATTCATTTTATTTGGGTTGTGGTATATCTCTTGTAAATAAAATTATATTAAGAAAATTTTTTATCTATCTTTTGTACGCGGCCCCCTAGAACTAAAATCCTGGATCCGCCCCTGCTTGGTCGGGACTCAAATATCTGAGGAATCCCCTACTCCTCGAAGTCTCAGTTTCTCTTCAAAGTCTCAATAATCTTCATGAAGTGGCTTTCTATATACGTAGTTTTTCTAAAAAAGAACGAACCCTTGGATGACTGGAAATTATGCAACCAAAGTTTCTATTTTTTTTAGTTGATATATGCAAAGGAGTTCCCTTGGATGACTAGAAACTATGAATTAATTGCAGCGCCGCTTCTCTGATTTGGTTCGGAATCGGAGATGAGAAAGATTTGGGTTGTCTCTGATTTGGTTCTGGAATCGGAGAATCACAAATGAGAGATTTCAGAGATTTTATTTTTTTTCTTTCCGGTTTTGTGCGATTCTTATTTTCCAAAAATACCTATTTTGCAATTAATTCATGTCACATCATATTGATCAGATCTTTAATTAAAAACTTAGTCAAAGGGTTAGAAACGTTGATGGACAATGACTCTTATCAACTTAAGTTGACAAGAATTTATCTCTCTCTCTCTCTCTCTCTTTCTCTCTCTCTCTCTCTCTTCCCTTATAATTGTCACACAGAATTCATCATCAGAAATCAAAAGCCCTAAACTTCGGTTACACGGTTCACGGTTATGCTTCTCCTCGGCAAACACAGTCCCACGATCTGTCATAAAATGCCAAATATGAGTATTATCGTCCTCGTCATCAACGCACCGCCTTTGCCCTCATCTGGTAAATTCTCAGATTTTTGGCATCGGTTAGGATCACGAAGGTTTCTTCTTATTCTTCACTCCGCTACACAAAATCTTAGCTCTAATCGTTAGTTCTGCTCAATTCACCCTCTCCCCTTTTTGTTCTTCATTCTTTTCCTTTTGTTCTAATTTTTTCCTAATTCTCGATTTCTTGTGGTTTCAAGCGACAAGGGTTTCAATAATCGAAGGGTAGCTGGAGCGAGATTATGAAGTAAGTTGAATCTCGATCTTTCCATTTCTCAGTTAGATCCGTTCTTTAAACTAATCCTGCATTTTTCTACTCTTATTCTTTATTGATTTTTTTCATTAACTTTTTTCTTTCCCATTTGATTCCTGCACTCAACAAGATTTTGGTGGAGAAGATCGCGCCCCCTTCAAAGATCTCAGCTGGGATGAGAAAACTGCCAAGGTACCATCTTTAAATTCAGTACCTTTTGCCAAATTTTGACGTTTTCCCTTAATTTTGTCAATGAGACTTGCTCCTGATATGGTTTATGATAAAATTTGATGTAAGAAGGAAGATCATACTCCCAATTTTCGAAGTTGCATGATAAAATAAGTGGTTTATAAGTCATTAGTTCCCAAGACAATGAGATACATACTCTTTGTGATGATTTCTGCTGCTCTTTCTTCTCCTGCAATGATCTTCAGCTTCTCCTTGTATACTTTAAATAGGTTTAGATGATCAGTCGCACTTAAAACTGACTGCAACAACAAATATCCAATTGAGGATTTTATGAAATATCTAAAACTAAGTTCAGATGGTTTATGAGGGTTAGGAATATCACCACTAAAATGGCAGTTTAGGGATCATATCCAGAGCCGCCAGATGTGAAGTTTATTGAAACAGAGGATACATAACTTTTTTTTAGCATACCTTAACATAATATGTGTAACCATTAAGGATGTTCTTGTTATGGTATTTTTTTTAACGTACTTACCAATTCTACAAAATTGTAGTTTTCATGAAAAACTCAAGGGACAATGTGTCCAATCTTGGTTAGTCTTGATACAATTCAACCAATCTTAACATCATGTTTTAATATGTTGAGACTGGACAATAAGATTCATACATGAGGGTTTCGCTATTATGGAAGTAATGTATTTGGGATATTAGAATAGGTGCAACGTATTTTCTATATTTGACAGTACTGAATTTGTATGTCAGTCATTGGATTTACAATGTTTGTTTAATTGATATCTTCGCCATCAAATAAAAATATTGATGATGCATGGATTGTGTTCCACAAGTTATGTACTATAATTCATTCTTGATTTTCTTTTCCTTTGATGGACAACTTTTTGAGCCTTTTATGTGCTGATTTTTATACTTCACCAGCTTTTGCTTTTTGGTGATTGAGTGGAAGAAGCATTTAAGGAACTTGAGACTTCGTGCCATAACGTTGATTCAGCACTACCTTTCAGGTTCTTCAAGCATACTGTAGTGCAAATATAAGATTTTATGTTAACTCATTCGATGCCTGTGTTTATCTTTGTTTTCATATGTTCATATTCTTTTTTAATAAATGAAGATCTGTAACTACAATAAGTAACTGGTCTATATATGAACATGTATTTAACTATTTACTTCAGCATGTTCTTTTAAGTATAATTCTTGCCACAATTAAACATCTATGCTCTTTAGTCAAACAACTCGCCCTCTCTTCCCTCTGCAGTCATATGTTTGTTTTGCAGGATTAAGATTGTTTCTCTTGTTTCCAACATTTGACAACTTGATCTTTGTATGTCTCAATGATTTTAGAATGTTACATTTAAGTAACTATTTCACTTTCTTCGATAAATATATATTAGCAAAGCAATGGATAGCTGGTTGAATAAAGTAATTTTTTAATTATTGAACCATAAGGTCCACACCTGTATGTATCTGTGTATTTCCAAGTATAAAAATACTATACGTAAATATGATATTTATAGAAACATAACATATATGTATATATCATGTATTATCCATGCATATATGTAAATTTCTTTGATATATGATTCCGAATTTCATGTAGAAAGAAATATCAGTCAACTGCCTCTGTAGACAACTTTTTTGCTTAAATTTTATTATTGTGAATAATTTCCACAAAACTATCATAAACAATTAGTGGTTCTGGGAAAAAAACAAAACAAAAACAAATTTTATAACCCTAAATTTTAGATCAACAGCAAATATACAATGTGCTATCTATAAAAGCTTCCGATGGAACTTTTATTTACTTTTTATAAGCTGCCACAAATTTTCATATAAAACCACTAAAGTATTGTTATAATGCCATTGATTTCTTTATCTTATCATCAACATCATCATGGTAATGAGTTCATTGAGATAGTGCTTCAATTTTTCTGTTTAGCTAAGCATTGATACGTCATTTTGAGCTTCAATGCAGTTGAATGGTGATAGTAATGAAAAAGGAATGCAAGCATTATGCAAATTGGCTCTGAATTCAGCAATTTTATTGAACCATTTTATAATGAAGTTGACTACAAAGGGTTATCCTTTCATAAGTGTATCTTTACTTTCTTGCAAGTAGGATTCTTAACTTCTGATTCTGATATATTACTTAGTGCTAGCAAAGTTTATTTTCATGTCATCATCCTCTTCCATGCTAGATGTCGAGTTTTATTTCTCTTGATATTAAGTTTTAACTTGTAATGGGGTATGTATGGATTTCAATTTGATTTTAAATAAACACATAAGGTCCATGTGTCCAGTTTCATAGTTGCTTTCATGGAATAAAAAGGTAACTTTAGAAATACGTATGCCATAGAGGTAGAAGACAAATCAACATACAAAGTTACATGCTAGACTGGCACATGGAAAATTCTAAGTAATTTACAACTAAAGCAGCTAAAAAATAAAATATTGGCCCCCTTCAATATGGTATCTGACATGATACTCCTTCATGCTTCAGATTATCTATGTGTCTATGCTTAACTGGATCAAATGACTCTTCTTAATAAATTTCACGCGCATCTTGGCCCGGTTACAAAAGAAAAGGTCAAGTGGAAAGGACTTTTTTGCTTTGAGTTCACAACACATAATTTATTGAGAAACCAACTGCTAATATCATATCTTCATCTTCATGGCTTGGATGCAGACATGGTGGGGTCTATCCTCTTTCAACTTTTTCATGAGTACCAAAGTGGTAATCTATATGTTACCTGGTACTTCTATCATAAAGCCACACCTATACCCGACACGTACCCTTACCCAAACTTCATGGACACACATTGGGCTTGGATATATGCATACATTTATTTAGATGTGTACGTAGTTATGCGGTATACTGTATAGGTTTTAGTTTAAATCACTTATCAAACACTTCCTAGACATATATCCTAGAACTTATAATGAGCTATTGGAGTATATGATTGTTCTACGAAAGGTATTTGTTTATTATCATTTATCAGTTGATGTGCGCATCCAATTCTCTTTTTTTTTGTTTTCATTTGTTTTTGAGTTCAAAAATATAAAGTAAATCTTTTGAAAAAAAATAGGATAATGACAATAATTATGAATTTACATTTAAAACATTAGTCTTTTTAGAATCTGAAAAATTAAAATATATCTAGAATGCATTTTATTTGTGTAACAAATGAGTAATATTTTTGGACATCTTATAGGCTATCAAAAATTTTTAACTCAAGCTCAAATGATGCCACTTCCTAATAGAGAGAAATTGAAGCACACTAATTATGGGATGGTCTTGAAAGCCCCTTGCTCTTGGAGCAATATGACTCGAACCTTGTTCTGTTCTGTTATATATTCACAAAGAGCCAAATTAGCTGAATGGTAACTCTAAATTAACAATAAATTTTATACTCACTGAGTTCTATGAATAACTGATATGTTCACTGTTTCTCATGTTAAGCTGCCATCAAGGTGTTTGTTTAATTGCCCCAGTAGTGAATAACTTATAATAAAAATCAATTTTTACATCGATCAAATCCCAACATTCATAATTTCTATTGTGATACGAGGCTTGTGCCACAATATTTTATATTGATCGATGGATTAGGTGACGTCTCATTGACAAGAATCCAACACCAGACCACTCTTTAAGTAGGTAATACTCCTAATTTGGATGTAATTGCTTCGACGAGAGTAAACAGGCTCATAGATCTTGTGGAAGCTGGCTTGGGTTGTGGGAGTGACACTGCACATCTTTCTTTATTGGGATATGATCCAAGGGTTTATTATCAAAGTAGAGAAGCATTTGAGTCGATGGGCGCTGGATTGGCCATGGCCCTTGGAGACATTGCATTCCAGGTAAAACTTCTTTCTTCACCCTACGCAAGTATTTGTTGTTGTTGTTGTTGTTATTGATATACTCAATTACTCATCACGATCGCAACATTTATTTTCTTTTGAGAAAAACACATCACCAGTTAAGCAATGTAATGAAGATATAATGATTTTTTATTGAATTATTGCTTTGATACAGTCACAATATCATCTGGGCAACACTTAATTTCTCTCTTTCATGATGATTTAGTTTGTCGTGTTTACCACAAAAGTGTCTGATCTCTTTTATTTAGTTTCCTCTAAAGAGGTGTTGTTTACAAATATCAATCAGAGCCTAAACCTGAGCAATCATATAATGGGATTTTGATGGTGCAACTATGCATGTTAGAATGTGTTTAATTTCTTGTTGATATGCCTCAATTTTCATTATGATTTACTCAGATTTTCAGGTTGCACTCTCTAAATCGCAAGGTTGAAACAAGATATGTCATGTCGCAAGCAATTATTGATGTTATTTTGTATCAATTGTTTGCGTCCTAACTGGTATCAGAAAAACCACCTACATGTGAAGATGAACTGAAATTTCAGGAAGAGGTTTGATGTTTATAATAATCATATAATACAAATGGTTTGTGCATGCTTGTTCACTAAAAACTGGTCAAATGAAGGTCACACAACTTCATTGGCTTATGATACTGTTTTTCTGGTAAATCAGGGAGGAATCAAGATTAGTTCAGAGTTCATACCGTAGTCAGTTGAAGTTATTGTGCTATAATAGCGATAGAAGTTGTCTACAATTTTAGTAAAACAATTCATAAAATAATTAACTTTTCTCAAAGGAAGACACTTCTTTCTTCACAGTGTTCCTACTTTTAATGTGAATTACAATAAAGAATTCATAATTTTTGGCATGAACCAGCATCTCACTTTCGACACATTTGGGCGTGTCAGACGTGCCAGCTTTCATGGAAGTGTTCGGCATATCATATGTTTACTATTAAATTGGAGTACTTTTTCCTCATTCCTGTGAATTGTTGAAGAAATATTGAAGTATATTTTTTGTAAGAAAATTTCTTGATGTTTCCTTCAGATACTTCTCTTTTAAGTGATAGATATATATTCAGCTTGAAATTTATCATTTTGTCGACTTGACATTTCACAGTCAAACTTTGCAATGATGGATGAGAACACTGGAATTGTTACTAGTAGAAGGGCTGACTGACATTTTGAGGAAGAAGGCCTAATCCTTTGCGCAGCGTTGGATGGGATGAAGCTTCCATCCAATCCTGAATATGAAGTGAGAATCAAATGAGTTATCTCTATTTAGTTGGGGAGGGGGGGCATGTATCATGTCGTCTCTCATTGTATATACTACATCATCGAGAGTTTTTCCGGAAATTTTCTATATCACAATTCTGAAATGCTGATATTGAGTTATTCGAAATGTACCGATGTGATTAAGCATCATCATGTTCCGTTTTTATGATGTAATGTTAATTAAGGAATTTGAGTTGATGTTAGACAATTTTGATAGAAATAGTGCTTTTTGTATATCTTTCCAGTATGTTACTTATGATCCATTCAAATAGTAGCTTGAACTGTTTCACAAGCCTTAGCAAGCCTCTAGCGTCATAAGCTTGAATTTACATCCACATCATCAAACATTACTTTTACGTAAATTCTTGTGATAGTCTTTGATTGATCAATGATATAACCACTATACTATCGCCTAATTGATCCCTAAATATAATTTTATTGTTCAAACGTTGTGAATTTTTAGTTTTTGTTCATATGTTGGCTATATTGTTTACATTCAATAAATTTATACAAAAGCTTTCCCCATATAAAGTTATAATTTAAAATAATATTAAAAATTATACCACGTGCATTGCACGTGCAATTCTACTAGTATATATATATATGAGAAAAATAAGTATACTTCGTACCAAGCACAAATTTTGTGATTGGTAGTGAGGTGTCTCATTCACATCGACTCATTCAATTGGGGGGTCATATTCAACCCATGTGAATGTGGTCCCCCTATTTGAATGAGTGGAGGATAATATGGTTAAGATGCACGTGCAATGCACGTGGTTGAATATCATGATTATTTAAATTGATAAAAATATAATAAATTAAACAAGAAAACAAAGTTCTCTATAGGATTGATCATCAGCTCAATAATCTATCTCTCAAACAAAATATTATTATTATTTCCTTCAACTCAGACGGTAGCCACGTGATCTTCTATTTGTGAGTTATAAACACATTGATCTAGTACAACATCTCTATTTATTAGTATTAAGTCTTCAAAAGATGAGTAATCATTCAATTCGCAAAGAAATTTTGCATATGAATTTACTTGTAATATGTCCATTAAACTTTTTTAGTTGTGATTTGACTCATATTCACATTAATTTTTAATTGTGGTTTTGCTCATATTTACATTATCTAATATTCTAATTTAATTTTATAACACATTAATTCTCTATATCATAGAAGTAAAACTGAATGTATGAAGAATTATTTTCTTACGAAACAAGAGCAGAGAGATTATGATATATTTTGCAATGTACTGTAAATATAAAATTTTCTTTTTCTTTGATGCAAGGTCTCTATCAAATCTTGCCCAAACGATGTGAATGAAAAATGCTATTATAACTCATTTGTTTAGTGTAATTGTATTGTATATAGGATGTATAACTCATCAAAAATATTCACATCTGCTATGTGGATTTTGCTATTGTGAGAGCAAGATATTAGAGGCTCATATTCAAACTTTTTGACTTTATAAAAGACACAAGAATTTAGAGTGCATAGTTTATAAATCATAAAGAACATATTATTCATGAAGAATTTTTTCTAATAACTATATTATTACAACAATATTACTATTTAATATTAAATTAATTTTATTATATATGATTATATTATCCTTTTTAATAAATTCTAAATTATATCTATATGAAAACATTGATGCTTATAACCAGTAGTTAGACTCTACAAAATGGATTAACTTTACATTATAGTTTTTTATTGGTAGTACTATTGGTAATACCATTACCTTTCCTCTTTATCTTATTATGCACGTTTTGTTGATGTAGTCACTCAATTTGTTTTATTTAGTTTTTATAATATCATAGGTTAGAATATTCTCTTCTGTTTATATAGTGTTAACATAATTTCTTAAAAAATATATACATATAGAAGTGATAGTATATATTTTAGTTTAACTCAATGCTTGAAAGCTATTTAGAATGAGGTCCTTTCTAAACTAGAATGATAATATAGTGATTACGCAGTCCAAAAGTCAAAGAAGAAATTTCTACAAAAGAAAAATAATTTAATATGTCAAATTAATAATTAATTTATAAAATATACATGGTTAGTGCATATAGCTATAGAAAGTAAAATATATATCTTCACAAAAATTTCATAGTAAGTGACCAACTACAATCATCCTAAATCTCAAGCAAAAAAAAAAGGAATCAAGATTGTATTATCTTGTATGTAAATAAATAAATGTAATTAGACCTCCTTTTTATATTAAATTTAAAAGTAATAATTTAAATTATTAAGTACCAAATGTTAATTCATGTGAGAAATAAAGTAATCTATGGTCAATGAACATATTTAGTCAATCAATCAAACGTATTAAAATTACGATGACTATAGACAAAATTATATGGTGGGTTCATATTAAATATAATTTATAAAAAATAATATATTAAAGTTAAATTTTTTTATTTTTCTGAATTTTTTTGCATATATAAACTATACTGTCTAGGAATAGTTATGTGCACACTTAACTACGGCCTAATACATCTTAAAAACGACTTACTCTTCAGTATCATTATTATTTGAGGTACATATATATGCATTATACTGAAAATACAATAAAAATTTAGAAAACTACAAAAAACACCATAATTTTTTTTAAATTATAAAAAACTCTAAAATTTTATAATTGATAAATACACAAACTATTAAACATTACATTGAAATCAAGAAATTACAAAAAAAAATATTGAAAATTTTTAAATTTTGGAGGGGTAAATTACAATGTACTAAACTTTAAGGGTGTTTTAAATAAATTTTAAATTTAATAAATTTTTAATTATTTATTTTCTTTTCAAAAAAGCTATGGATAATATTTACCATGAAATTTTTTTCTTAAACCTATGCTTTTAAAGGGAGCATGATATTCTTTGCAAATTTTTAATTTTCTAGGGGTTTTTAGTAAATTTGTATATTTATTTTAGTATTTATAGGTTAGAAATTCTCATGGTGTTTTTCAAAAATTATGAATGTTAGGGTTTTTTTACAATTTTTTAAATTTCTAGGTATTTTTTATAGATTGTAAATTGTTTATAGACTATTTATAATTCATATGTTTTCAATTTACTAATGAATTTGAAATTCTCAGTGTGTTTTTATAAAATTTGAAATTTCAATTTTTGTTTGAATTTTTTGAAACTTTAAGGATATTTTCTATAATTTATTAATTATGTAGGGGATATTTACAATTCTTATATTTTTAATGTATAGTTAGGTTGGAAAATATTAAGAATTTTGTAAATTTTACATTTCGAGGGTTTTATTATACACTTTGTAAAAAGTTTAGAGTATTTATTGTAAATTTCATAAAATTTTGCGGGTTATTTGTATTATTTGTAGGTTTTTAGTATGTTTATAGGTTTGTAATTTTTAAGTTGTTTTTTATAAACATTAAATTTTTAGGGGTGTTTTTGTAATTTTTAGAACTTACAAGATATTTTTTTCTAAAGTAAAAAAACTTTCAGTTTCTAGCTAGCATATATCTTTTAGATTTTTTTATTGAATTAAAATAAGTAAAATTTATAATTTTTAAGATGTTTTAATAGAATTTTGAATTTGTATGGGTGTTTTTATAATTTAATATTTTGGAGGACATCTTTAACAAAGTCTAAAAAAATTTAGGTGATGGCTATCATATGATATTTAGATTTCTCTACGAACGAAATAAGTAAAATATTTGAATTATATCAAACATATCTCTTTTATCCAATAACATGTGAAGTCTTATTATGAATAAGATAAATCATTTAATTAAATTACCAACTTAAAGAATATAAGACAATTAGAATAGATTAGAGTAACATGTAATATTCAAAAAATTAAGGTTAATAGTGAGTATGGAAAATTTTCCCCGAACTCGTACTTTTTAAGGGAGTATGCTATACCAAATAAGAAGAAGTACAAGAACATAATACAAGTACATATTAATCAATCATCATACATACATAAATCAATATAATCGCCAATATTAAGATTAATGTTAAGACATACATAAACTTATTCTTACTCTTCGTATGTTGTTTTACAAAGGGTTGAGGGCTCTCTTGTAGGTAGGGGTCGTCCATAAAAGACCGCCGCGATCTGGCGCCCGAGCCCCGGAACCCGGCCTGCCGGAGAACCCAGCCCGGGCCCTTTTCTGTGGGCCTAGGCATCCGGTGCAGACCAGCCCGCGTGAATAGTGTTCTATATATTTATTATATTATACCTCATATATTATATTATATATATATATACTAATATTATATATTTTATATATTATACTTTATATATATATATACTATATCAAAGTATATTATATATATATATTATATTATATATATTATTATATCATATATATATTTATATATTTATATATTATGAGGAAATTAATGTCGAGCTAACCTTTGCCGTTACCAAGCCTTGCCTTTAAAGCAACTTCGGTAGTGCATTGTGCCTTTCAATCTTTAGCCCCTACATCATTCAACCTTCGGAATGAATGCAGCCTCATACCACCCTTCACCATACTCCAACTGTTAGATTTAGGGACAAGATTTATTGCGCCACATTCTTACTACCAATGTCCTGTTTGCTCGAGCGCAACTCGTACAAGTTTTTCTTCATTTCTCTTCTCCCTCTCTCTCTCTCTCTCGCTTCTCTCATTCTCTTCTATATTTATATATTATATATCATATCATATATATTATATATATTATATATATATATATATTATATATATATTTATATATATTATATATATTATATTATATATTATATATTATATATATATATATATATTATATATATATATATTATTATATACTATTATCTTATAATATATTTTATACTATATATTTAATATATATATTATATGTATATATATATATCCCATATATTATTTATATATTATACATATATAAATATTATATTATTATATTATTATATTATATTATTATATATACTATTATATAGATATTATTATATATATTATTATTAATATTATATATATCCATTATAATGGTATATATATAATTATACCATTTATATACTCTTTCTCCTTAGTATAATATATAAGCCCTTATACTCTCTCTTTATTATATGTATAAAATATGTATAAGGTATATATAAATTATACATTGTATACTCCTCTTATTATATAAGTCTATATATATTATAACTTCTCTTCTCTAATTATTATTGTATAATTATATGCTATATGTATGTGTGTGTGTGGTGTTTGTGTATTTATACTCTCTTCTTAGTTTATATAAGTATATATAAGTGTATACTCTTTCTATATATGTATACATATATTGTATATAAGTATATAGTATACCTATATAGTATATAGTGTTCATACTCTCTCTTATATAAGTTATATTATAAGTATACGCATTCTCTATATGTCTAATATATATATATATAATAAATATAATTATTACATCTATATATATATACATTTATATATATATTATATAATATATATATATATATATATATATATATATTTATATACTATATAGATATATATGCAGATTAATTGGGTATCCTTGTCATAGGAGGGCATTTCCTCTATGAACGCCTCTAAATATCACTTAATGATTTGAGCCCGACATTTGTGGATGATGGACTCCAGCCTCCTCGTTATCTTGATCTCACATATTAAACCTCCAACACACCATAGTTTGGGGTTGAACCGACGTCGTTTGACCCTCCATCGTAGCCATGTGTAAAACTTCTATTCATTTCAAGAACCGTTAAATTGATACGAGCTGGCATGAAGCGGTCAAACGACGTTGGCTTCACCCCAAACTTGGTGTGTTGGCGTTTATAGAATATGTAATCAAGTCGAACGGCAGCCATTATCATCCATAATGTGCGCCAATCAATGTGATTTTAAGGACGGGCGTCACTAGGAGGAAATCCCTCCTATGCAAGGATACCCATTAACTCAATATATATATATATAATATATATATATATATATATATATATATATATATATATTATATATATATATTAATATATATATATATATATATATATGTATATATATATTATTATGCGGTGTCCATGTCAATGGAATGGGCCGATTTTCTTCTTAGAATGAGTGGCACATATCCCGACATGCGAATAAAGATAGCGAGAAGAATATCACATTGTGAATTGGCCACATTATTTTCAAGGAGGAAATCCCTCCTATGACAATGATTACTCAATTATTCTCATAATATATATATATATATATATTATTATATATATATTAATATCATATATACTATATAATATATTATAGTATATATATATATTATAGTATCCCTATTATATATATCGAGATTAATGAGTATCCTTGTCATAGGAGGGATTTCCCTCCTTGTCACATATGTGGCCACAATCCTCACCATCCTCATAAAGTAGACACAAATCCCCACCAACTCATGCTCCTCTCCTTATTTTAATGAGCGTATGGTAGGATGTTGTGCCTACATAGTGTGTCGGAGGAAATCCCTCTTATGACAAGATACCCATGTTAATCTCTCTCTCTCTCTCTCTCTCTTTCTATTCTATACTTTAATTTTTATATATATATATATATATATATATATAGGGAGAGGTTCTAATAAAAACCTAGAGAACTAAAAACCAATCCTAACCCTACATTCTATTTCATCCAATGGCCTAGATTTCGATGGCAGAATTGTAAATATAGACAAATTTAATACACTGCATTAATGTGAAAAGGGTAAAATTGGAACAATTCATTGCATTAATGGTGACTGATTACATTGGAACAATGATACAAATTTAATACACGTCCTTTAATACTCTCTCTTACATTAATAGTGCTACATTCTTTAATACTCTCTCTCTCTAACTCACTTCCCGATCTCTGTAAATCTCACATGAAGAACACAACAACGCAATGAATCTGGATTCACTGAAGTGATCTTCAATCCAGATTCACTCCAACGAATTGAATCTGGATTCACTCCAATCGATTTGCTGCTCCACTGGATTTGTGAATCATTCTAACCATCCAAGCAGGAATTGAATCTGAATTCACTCCAATCGATTTGCTGCTCCACTGGATTTGTGAATCATTCTAACCATCCAAGCAGAATAAGAAACTTATGGTAAAAAACAAGCTATAAAATTTTATAACATGAAAAATTTTCACCTTTTACAGCAAAAAGTTATGATTTTTATGGTAAAAAACAAACACCTCACATAATTGAATCTGGATTCACTGCAGTGAA
Organism: Asparagus officinalis; assembly: GCF_001876935.1. Lineage (NCBI taxonomy): Eukaryota > Viridiplantae > Streptophyta > Magnoliopsida > Asparagales > Asparagaceae > Asparagus > Asparagus officinalis. The sequence goes on from NC_033796.1 coordinate 29,683,196, forward strand.
TCGAGATTCACTGAAGTGAATCGAGATTCACTCATGCATTTATAGAACGTGTTTGATGATTTTAAGCAAAAAGTTACAATTTTTATGGTAAAAACAAACACCTCACATAACTGAATCTGGATTCACTGCAGTGAATGGAAATAACAAACACCTCACATAACTGAATCTGGATTCACTGCAGTGAATTCAATTATTTAGGACAGCAAAAATCGGCGATTCACTGCAGTATAGAACGTGTTTGATGATTTTAAGCAAAAAGTTATAATTTTTATGGTAAAAACAAACACCTCACATAACCGAATCTGGATTCACTGCAGTGAATTCAATTATTTAGGACAGCAAAAATCGGCGATTCACTACAGTGAATCTCGATTCACTGCAGTGAATTCAATTATTTAGGACAACAACTAAAACAAACCCCACAACTAAAATTCTGAACTTTAACCAATTTTAACAAAAAAACTAACAGGATTGCAATTTCTAAAACATTTTAATAGAAACCCTAAAAAAGATTGTAAATTTTGAAAGATTATCCAACAAAACAAACAACCAAGATCGAGTATAAGAGAAACGCCAAGCTAAAACAAATCCCAGAACCAAGATCACAACTTCAACAATTACCCTAAAAAGAAACCAAATCAAATTGAAATTAAAGAAAAATGTGACGAACCGAGGGGGTTCTCGAGCTTGAAGGAACTCTTGGCCATGGATCCCCTCTTTCTATCATCCCCAATACATGACGAGAACAAAACCATGATCAGATCAAAAGAAAATAACACCTACCAAGAATCAAATCAAACTTAGAATATAACCTACCAAGAAAATATAACACCTACCAAGAAAATAACACCTACCAAGAGAGAGGGGGCTGGTTCAAGTTTTTGGGAAATGGAGGAGAGAGAGAGAGGAGAACGTGAGAGGAGAGTTGCATGGGAAAATGGAGAACTCAATAAGAAGCATTAATTACCTCTCTTTAGTGGGCTGTTTATTTTACCTAATTACCCTTATGCAGCTTTAGTCTCAGCCATTGGATGAATCTAGATCCAATGGAGAGGATTGGTTTTTAGTTTTTAGGATAGTGAGGTTTGTATTTGAACCTCTCCCTATATATATATATATATATACTCTCTCTGTATATAAGTATATATAAGTATACTCTCTCTTATTATAAGTTTACGTATATATATTTTATATTTTTTATATATATGTTTATGTATAATATAATTTGTTTATGTAATTTCTATAAGTATTTACATTTTGTTTATGTATAATATATGTTTATGTGTGTGTGTGTGTATATATACATATACATCTATTGAATGACATGAATACTATGGGCTACTTACTCTAGTGGTAAAATTTAGAAGTTTGAAGAGGAGGTTAGTGGTTCAAATTCTAGCCACAACATATATATTTAGAGGTAGGGGTGAGCACGGTTCGGTTCAGGTCGGTTTTTACCAAAATTTGAACAACCGAACCGAACCACCTACAATTCAAAACCGAACCGAACCATTACAAATCGGTTCGGTGCGGTTCGGTTCGGTTGTTCGGTTCTAACTTCATCAAGTATAACTTTACTTCAATTTATCTTTTATATATTATTATTACCCTATGCCAGCATGTATTTGTTTTTTAACTTTACTTCAATTTATTATTCTTGCTCATGTATGTATACTGTTTTTAAGTGAAGTAACTTGTCCTTTTGGATTAAATACTAGACTCTGACGTTGTAATTTTTTAGTAACGGACTTGCTTTGTCTTTGTGTAGCAAGCTTTGACTTTGGTCTTTGTGGAGACAAAAAAGGACCCGACTCATTAGAACATTGGTTATGTATGAATCAATTCCCTGCAACTGCTATTCATGGTGATCGAACACATCAATAAACCCACAAATCAAAGGCACAAATATATTCGGTTGGTTCGGTTCGGGTCGGTTTGAAAAATTGTCAACCCGACCCAAACCGTCTTACTCATAAAACCGCTTTTTCCGGGTCGGTTCGGGTCGGTTCGGGTTGGTTCGGTCGGTTTTTTCGGTTTGAACCGAACCGTGCTCACCCCTATTTAGAGGTCTTTAATTGGGCATTGGGCCTCTTTGAATTCTACAATTATTTGTATTTTTATTTATTTCTATATAATTCTACAATTATTTTATATTATTTTATCATTTTAATTTTTATATTTTTTTATATTTATAAATTACATAATTATAATTAATTAATAATATTTTTTATCAAAATTGTGTTTATTTTTTTGCTTTGCATTCTCAAAAATTTAAAAAAAATTAAAGAAATTTTAAAAAAACAAAAAATCGGGCCGGCTCGGAGTCCGGCCCGCTCAGGCCCGGGCTTGGGCCCGTGCTTCCATTTTGCTCGGCCCAACCTGGTTTTTCGTATCAGCCCAGCCCGCCCTGCTCGGCCCGGATGGACAGCCCTACCGCGAGGCCTCTGTATCAATTTTTTTCCCCACGAACCGTGCCACTAAAATCGAGTCCCAATTTGAGGTCATATAGCTGCGTGTTTGGATCAATAATCCTGGCCGCATAAACAAGGACAGATTTGCGTATAATTTTGCACGTAATGAAATATTAGATTCTAAATACTAATGGTTGGTGAGATGTTCCGTCAAGTGGTGGGACGCACACGATGTCTTGCATAAAATAAAACAAGTCATTTTCTTTGTTCGATTTTAATAATAAAAGAATAATGAAAAGAGGGCACTATTTGGAAAAGGTTGCTGTCTAGCAAATTATTCTCCTAGAACTTCCCCCCTATTAGAATAGTGATATGTGGCTAAAGAAAATGACAAATTATATTATATTACTCCATGATTTCACAAAGTTGATAGTATATTTTACTAGCGATATGATTTGGTCCATAAATCTTAAGGTGATGATAAGCTCATAAAACAATTGCTGATCTAGCTCGATCATATCAAAGATTCAGGACGCTCATTGACTTATAGAATAACATCACTTGAAGATGTTATATTATGGTGGGGAAAAAACTTTAAGTTATCATAAAATTAAAATGATATTGGGTGCAAGCGTATTAGTTTTCTATGCGCTCTAAAGTAGTAACTAGGGCTGTCCAAAAAGACCGGTGCCGGTGCCAGACTCGGGTTAGGGCCTGGGCTCGGGTTGGGTTTTCAGAAACCGGTCCGGACCCGGGCCCGACCCGCAACAGTGTCGGGGCGGGCACGAGAGGATAAAACAGTCACCAGAAGGTGACCGTTTGTGGTAAACGGCCGGGCTGGGCCGGGCCCAAAGGTTACCTAAGGTGACCGTTGGGTTGTTTTGGTCGGGCCGGGCCCAAATGTTACCTAAGGTGACCGTTGGGCTGTTTTGGTCGGGCCGGGCCCAAATGTTACCTAAGGTGACCGTTAGGCTGTTTTGGCCGGACCAGACCTGGCTTTGGTGATCGTCGGGCTGGCCATAATGGCCATATTGGGGTTTTGACCGTTTTGCCCCAAAAAAGGTCAAAATGTGAGGTTTTTTTTTGGTCATTTGCCTAGGGGGCTGCCTCTATAAATAGAGGAGGGTTTTTACTTCTTCTCCTCACACCGAAACTCTTCTACTTCTCTCTAATACTCTCTTATATAATATTATACTCTCTTATAATCTCTTATATTTTCTAATACTTTCATCAAATGGATTCTGGATCTGAATATGAAGAGCAAAATCTATCTTCTACTAATCCAGAAATAAGTCCTCCTACAATAACTACTCCTCCTACCGGTGTTAATCCTGAATCTGGTGGCGACGAATCTGCACCAAGGCTCCTAAAAGACCGAGATCCGATGTGTGGAATTTTTTTTGAGAAGATAGACATCACCAATGATGAACACAGTAGGAACATCACCCAGAAGGCTAAATGTACGTTGTGCGGTCAGATATTCCAAGCTCATCATAAGAGCGGCACCAACTACCTTAAACGTCATATTGAAAAACACAACAAAGGTCAGAATCTTCAAGTTGATATCCGACAATCTATGATTTCTCAATCCTCTTCCTCTAGTAGTCTCGGTAGTTGGAGTTATGACACTGCCCGAGCCAGGAAATACATAATCAGGTTTATCATTCTTAAAAACCTTTCTTTTAGATTAGTAGAAGATGATGAATTTGAAGATTTGTTTAGAGATGTTTTTTATACTGCATTTACCAAATTTTCTCGTCAAACCTGTTAACGTAATATTTTAAAATATTACCAGGAGTAACAAGAAAAAACAATTTCTTATTTTAAAAATTTAAACTGTAAATTTTTTTTAACTTCTGATATTTAGATATCTAGAGTACAAACTAGTTATTTATGTATCACAACACACCGGATTAATAAAAACTAGCAAATGTTTAAAAGAGTTGTTTCTTTTATTACAATTGAATAGTCACATACTAGTATTAATATTGCAAATTTAATAATTAAAGAACTTATGAAACTAAAAATTGATCAAAGAATATTTTATCTTTCACTAGATAATACAAGTAATAATAATATAGCTGTTGATTTTATCAAAAAAACTTTATCATTGTCATGTCATGGTGAACTTTTTTATATTAGATGTATATGTCATATTTTAAATTTAATTGTTCAAAATGTATTTTCTGAAATTAAACCCATGATGGAATAGGTTAGAACTGTTGCTAATATGCATAATGCTTCTAAAATGAGAATTAAAAGATGGAAATAATATTATAAAAGAAAAAAATTATAAGCCCAGAGTAATTCCAAAAGATGTTGACCAAAAATGGAAATCCACCTATGTAATGTTAAGTGTAGCAATAGAATATAAAAAAATTATAAATAATTTTATAAATTTTTATGCTTCTAGTTCTATTTCTAGTTCTGGTAGTAGTTATGGAATAACTGAAGATGATTGGATAATTATATGTGATTTAAATAAGATGTTACAAGTCTTTTATGATGCTACAATGTTATTATCTGGCTGTTATAATCCAACAGTTACTTTAGCTGCTTTACAAATTTTAAATATTTAAAAGTTTTTTAAATATTATATGGATGATACTTTTGGATCTCTAATTTTTTAAATGGAAAGCAAATTTAATAAGTATTTTAGGTCTATTCCTCATATTTTTGGTTTGAGGATTCTTATTGATCCATATATGAAGGATGTTGACCTTCAAAGTTGTTACAATCATTATATGATGGACAGATTATAGACTTAGATGATAGATCCACTCTTACTTCTAATTCTCATCATTTAGCTATTAGAGATGAGTATGCAGGTAGACATGGTGTAGCTACACAACAGTCTACAGCTTCAGTGCCTTCGAGCACAGACCGAGGTAAAAGTGTAAGTTTTGATAGGTATACAATGGTAGTTGAACTAACTGGTGGATCTGGACTTGGATCAGCATTATAGGTTTCTGAAATAGATGAATATTTATCTGCTTCCTTAGTTAAATGTCAAAGAAATACTTTAGATATTTTACAATGATGAAGAGTATATGGATTAGTTTCATATCATATATTTTTCACCATGGTTCGTGACTTACTAACAGTGCAGGTTTCGATGGTAGCTTTGAAATTCACCTTCTGCACAACAGGACGTTTGATCGACGACCACAGAACATACTTAGATCAGTATATTGTACAAGCGATGATGTGCTTACAAGATTGGTGGAGGTACGAGAAGCGAACGTAAGACATCGATCAGATGGCTGAAATTGAAGATAAATTTAAAGAGTTGGGACTAGCAGATAGGTATAAAGATTAGATAATATTCATCAAATTGTAATTTTTATTTCTTAGCTTTAAATTTATAATGAATTATTTTAAAAAAAGTTATAAATGATAGTGATATAAGTGAGTAGGTGTCAACCTAGTTAGGATGTACCCATCTATTGTGATGCGACAAATTCTGAAATAAATTTATACGTGTAAAGAATTTACAGAGTATTAATAAAGAAGTTATTTTTATCATATTTCATTTTTATAATTTTTTGTACTTGTAATTTATGTCATTTCAAGTTAGTTAAAAAAATTTATGTTATTTTCTGTAATTTTATGTATATTTTATGATTTATGGGGATTTTAAAACTTTTAAAAAATAAAAAAAATTAAAAATATAATAATAATAAACCAAAAACCGGCCCGGGTCCGGGCTTCGGTTTTGTCGGGCTCGATTTTCTGGGCCGGGCCAGGCCGGCTCGAATTGACAGCCCTAGCAGTTACCATTAGCTTAAGTAAGAGGTAAACAAGGGTGACACTAGGGGCACACCACCAACCCCAACCCCAACCACACACTCTCTCTCATTTGCTACAGTACACCGGGCCCCACATGATATTTTAAAAATTTAAAATCTTATGTGAGGCCCGATGCATTGTAGCAAATGAGAGAGTGTGTGTGGTTATGGTTGTGGTTGGTGATGTGTCTCTATCATTTTCCTTTAGACAAAGATAGTGCTACTTGACAGAGATCTATTCCCTCTTAGACTACTTGCATTAAGCTTGGTATTTGAATTGATTATATGAAATTAGTATGTTTTATATTTTTTAAGATATGACCTATATTTTTTTTATTGATTATATTCTGATGAAAGCAGATCTGCAAAGAAATCTTCAACTAAAGTGACACTAATCATTTTTAATGATTTTGAATACTCTTTATTGTTATTTTACCGTGGACAAAATACCAATGTGTGTGTATATATATATAATCATCAAACCTAGCCCATTGAATGTACTTTAAATACCTTATTTTAGAGACCCTATAATGTGATAGCGGATTTGTTTACATGGCTTTATGCATATTAGTATGATGACATTAGGAGACAAAAATGAAGTATACTAGTAGCTAGTAAGTTAATTAATTAGCTAGTGCCATACTTTAGGAGATCAATTTAATGTTAGAGTGATTAGTTGTTGCAACTAGACAACAAATAATTGGCAGGAAGGCTTCTCAAATTGATTGATGGTGCATGGCGTCAGCATATTGAACTGTGATTTGGTGAACAAACATATGGAAAATATAATAAATCTCACCAATATGTAGCACTGTCTTCCATTTTTATCATTATTTTATTTTAGCAATAAAATATACTCAAATGAGGGTTGATAGAGTGATAATTTGTTATGGATGTCATTCTTGAAGACATCAAAATGTTTTGAAAAAACTTAATTTCTTCGTTATAAAGGAGGGAAAAGAGACGTCTTCAAGCATATAATATTTATGTTTCGTTTGAAAAACAATGAATTTAAATTTAAGTTGGTCATTCAGTTACTTATTTATCGAGAATATTATCAAGAGGAGGCTCAATTTTGTTTCAACCGTTAATTCATCCTGTTGAGTACGCAAACATAGTCGAAGGAGAAATATGTATCGTACATATGGTCACAAAATATGTGTGTATATGTTATATTAACTTGGAATCTCCCTCTTAATATCATACAAATGGGAAGATTCAAGCCCAAAAAATCCGGAAAATAAGAAAATACTGATATAGTCTGCGTTAAATTAATGATTCGGTAAATCAAAACCAGCAAGAAGATAGCGTAGAAGAGCTACAAAGAAGAAATATTGTTTGGTCATACTCGATTTTAATAATTAGTACATGATGATGAGAGCCCATATCACATGATCACTAGAATCCGTTTTCTTTAAGAAAAACACTAGAGGCACACCCTTCGGCACACTCTCAGCCACACCCCCTCACCTGCTACAGTGCAGGGGTCTCACATGGGATTTTTTAAAAAATCCCATGTGGGGTCCCCTGCACTGTAGCAGGTGAGGGGGTGTGGCTAAGAGTGTGTCCAAGGGTGTGCCACTAGTGCCTCCCTTTCTTTAAAAAAAAAGAATAAAATTTTAAGAAAATGCATTTTTTATTTGATGCTTTAAAATAAATAAAAAAAGTAAGAAGATAATAAAATTTCAAGAAAATGCATTCTTCTTTGGTTTGACGAGGAAACATCCCATGATTCTTCAGACCATGGGCATCAAAACCCTCGGACATGACTAAGGAGCACCTCCTAACACATGGTCTCGGGTATTCCAGGAAATTTAATTGTTGTGGGTACTCCCTAGGAGTCGAACATGAGATATTAGAGTATTACTCACAAGTAGCTTATCAACTCGGCTAGACCCTCTTGGGTGAAAATGTATTCTTTTAAGAGTACTGCTATGGGGACCCAAAATATAGGACCAAAGGAGGGAACAGGTGAGGTGTCCCCTCCCTATTGCATAATGAGTTGACCATGCCAATTCATTATGCAATAGGGAGAGGACACCTCACTTATCCCCTCCATTGGTCCCATATTTTGGGTCCTTAAGTCATTTTCCATTCTTTTAACCTCTTATATTAATCACCCTCATGTTCTGAACCTTGGGCGAGACTTCAAATTTAAAGTTTATTCAACCGGAGAAGCATAAATTATCATATGTCTTTGCATATTATTTCAAGATAATCTCGTCCATTTTGGATAGGAAAATATTAACGCGCAACTATTATAATGAAAAAAAAGTATACGCCTTTCTTTTTCGTTAACTGTGATACGGTCTATATTAAGAGGTTGGTTAGTTTCTTCGAGCTATCTACTTGACCATAATTAATGTTTGGCGACAGCTTCGGTGCTCGAAAATTTAATTTTTAGAGTACCGATGGCAACATTAGTAAATAAATACTTCTGCTATCTATTTACTCTCTCGTAATAGATTTAAGAGACAACAGGAATACGAATATCTTTCTTGTACAACTATCTTTCGTGTACCACTGTTAGTTTCGTAAATATAGTAAAAATTAATTAATACCTAAATATGAGTTACTCCGTTAGTTTGATAATTCACAGAAATGCTAAGAATACGTACCTTTTTACCCTTTTAAATAAAAGTTTAAATAAAACTATTTTTGGAGCACGGAAGCAAAACTCTTAACATATATTTTCCAATAAAATCCAACTCACTACTTGTACAAGCTTTAAACTCCGTGGAATATCTAGCTGTTTAATTATTCATATTGAACCTTAGTCCGAATGTCAATAGATTTAGTTTATTACAACAACAAAGTCCAGCCAACTACACTTGACTAGACTTTTGTCGTGACAAAATTTTCTTTTTCTTCTTCTTGTATTATTTTTATTTTTATTTTTACTTCTTTGCTCTTGATTATGAACACCCTATTAAATAGTAAAGAGTTTTTTCTTTCGTTCTTTCTTGTATGAAAAACTAATTTGATGACATTTTTAATGGTCTCTATTGAGCATGGAAAGATTCAACTTAAGCTTATTATCTCCCTCTAAAATTTAGTTTACGTTGCCTAGCTCTAACTCTTCTTACCTGGAATCACCTTCTCTAATTTCTCATCTCTCTCTTAGTGTTGATACGAGCTTTTATATGCAAACCCAACTTAATGTCACTTAATGTCAATTGTACATCTTCTTAATTCCCTATGAATCAAAAGACTTCAAACTTATGTTCCTTTCTCTATACTCATAGATCATATCTGACGTTTTTATCCAAATTAAAAGCTAAAGTATAGTAGAAAAATGTTAGGAAAATTGCTCTAATATCATGTCTCATATGTATAGCTTCTATACATCTAATTAAGCCGTTTTCCTCCTCATTGGAATTAACTTCGCAACATTAATCATCTACACATATACTTTTATGCGGCGGCAACGCCGGTAAAAAAGAGCCGATCATCGGTATACGACGATCTCGAGGCATCCGATGATCTCAACGCTTCGGATCCGCAATTCTCCCATGGAACTATCCATCGCCTTACAATCTTTTGAATCGGCATCACGCCCACAAATCTTTCTCACCTCTGTAACAATGAATTAAAAAAAAACACAATTAGTTAAATGTTAATGATTTGTGTCCTAATGTATCAATAACTAATTCTCCCAAATTCAATACTTGACTAATTTGTGCTAAATTTAAATTCGATACCAATTAGAATTTATAACATATTGGGGGGGGGGGGGGGGGGGGGGGGGGCGGACCCTTCCCAAATATATTTGACTCTTAAACTAATAAATCGTTTATTTACTTTATATACCGTCATTAAAGAGAAGGGAGTGAAAAAATTGGTTCACGTTAAATTTACCTATACATGTAGCGTTTATCTTGTTCCCCATTCCAATCTCTTCCTACACAATTAGCAAAAGCTGAGAAAAATCCGCAATCGATAACCGTAAATCTTTCAGTCTCCATCCGTCGCGACGCCCCGAAGCAAAAAATCCCGTCCACGTTTCTCCTACCGATCCTAACCTCACCATAACATCCTCCCATGCGCAACCAAATCCACCCTCTTTTGTTATCAGCGACCAATAATTATTGCCGAACGCGATACGGTGAAATGATATTTTAACCGTGTCCGATCCCTTTTTGGAGGCTCACAACAGGCTGTCCTCACTATAGTAACTTGCGAAGCCACATACAAATGCGCAGTCACGATTCTTCCACCTCTTTAGGAAGATTGTGGGTTTCTCCTCTAAATGGGCCCCTTAAGTATCGGATCCCGATAGTTGTTCGATCATTTGCTGGGTTGAGATTTGAAGGAAGGAGGAGGAGGCGAAGAGGAGAGTGCTTCAAGTTTGGAGAGAATAGAGAATCGTCAATTGGGTGATCTATTTAGCGTGGTTAGCTTTTTATAAAGGAGGTCTCCATGTTGGGTTAGTAGAAAAATAATACTCGTATCTTTCTTCTATTTTAATAATTATACTTTGATGTGACGACAAAACCGGTTTGTATTATTGGGTGATGATATGATTGCTGAAACTCCAGGGCCTAGAGAATTAGAGTGGGCTATCACGTGGTATTCATTAAAGTATCGATATTTGCTTCAGTATAATTATTATGCGGTTTTTTTACAGAGTACGACCATGAACACTCTATAAGAGAGAAAGATAGAAAATAAATAAAATTATGCCACAAGAAATTAATGTAATCAGCGGGGCCAATGACCTATTCATTTTTCTCTATCTCTCTTCTCGTTTTTTTATAGAGTACGCAAATAGGCACCTATAGAAACCGAATTATTGTCTTATTGTAAAAGCGTGTAATATATATTATTAGGCTTTTGTTTGGCAAAAAAAGCTGAAAGGCATACGAGATTTATAGCTGAGAAAGCTGTGGAAATTGAGCTGAAAGAGCTGATAGCTGTGTAGGCTAGGGGCTGATTGAAGTAGAGGCTGTTTGGCAAAAGTACTGTTAAACAACTACTAAAGTTTGTTAAATGTACTAAAAAGGACAATACAATATTATTGATATAAATTAGAATAAAAAGACAAAATTTTGCCGAAATTAGAACCATAAACAGAACACCGAAAAATTTAAAAAAAAATTGGGTAGCTTACCTTTGAATATGCATGGTTTGTAAAGACAAAGGAAAGTCCAAATGAGAGGTCGAAACTAACCTTTTGACAAATGGCTTCATGGAGATGGAAAGAGAACATTGTTCAGGAGAAGAGCAAAGAAGGGTGTGCAGGTGTGAAATGAAAAAGAAGCTAAGGGTTTTTTAGGTGGGGTGTTAGTAGCTTTGACATTTTGGCCTAATTATTAGGGGTAAAAAACAGAAGGAAAAAATTGACAAATCTTTCCAAAGATAAACGCTACTGTAAGATAGCCTTTCCAAAAGCTACTTGCAAAAAGAATATACATCTCCAAAAATAATCTGCCTTCCTATTTTTTATGCACCGAAATAGCTCTACTGCTTTTATTGACCAAGGTCAATCAAAGACACAATTTCTTAGATAAGACACAATTTCTTGTTCCAAACAGTGCCTAGTTTTAACTGAAGAGGGTCTAGGCAAGCTATTGTAAGTAAGTTGTTTATTGAGTAGTATGTCTAAGATTTTTAGGCTCGACTCTCATTAGAGCACACGTCCCATTAGAATTTAAAACTTTTAAAATTCGAGGCCATACGTTAGGAGGTGCTCGCTTAATACATTCTCCGATAGTGATCCCGTTATGTACTGTCCGAATGATCGTGCAGATTCCCTCTACGCTGCATCTCCTCCCTCTCTCGTCTATAATATATATATATATAAGTATATATATATGATATATAGTATATAATTATGTGTGTTGTGTGTGTGTGTGTGTGTGTGTGTGTGTGTGTGTGTGTGTGTGTCGTGTGTGGAGAGAGAAGAGAGAAGATAGAAAACTTATGTTAACTTAAGGTGGACCATCCATCGAGAGTTTTCTAATCGCAATTAATGAAAAAATCTCTTCATATGGATGCACGGAATCTCAAGTAAGTTCATCAATGTAGTAAGAAAAATTTGGTGGATTGTCCACTTAAGTTGCAATAAGTTTATAATATATATACTACTATATATATTATAATATAATATAACATATATATATATATATAATATATATGGACAACTAACCCTGAGCTCCGAGCTACAGGAACTTCTGCGCGAGATAAAAATTTAGCGTGGCAAAACTGTTGATTTGGGGTACGCCGTACAGCTGTGGGTTTTTTATGAGAAAAACGATCGATGACTCTCCGTCGTCTCCCAGAGTTCTTAGCCCTATTTCATGAAATCGAGGGCGGGCGGAGCGTCATCCAAAACCCAATGCGATGGCTCTCTGCTCCTCATTCTCAGGCCACAATTCGCTGAGCTCGAGGCGCGGCAGTGGCGGTTCCTGAGCTCGAGGCGGCGGAATCGGTCATTTATTTGACTCTTAAACTAATAAATGTATTATTTATTTATATATCATTAAGAGAAGGGGTAAAAAATTGGTTCACGTAAATTACCTATACATGTAGATATCTTTCCCATCCAATCTCTTCCTACACAAATAGCAAAAGCTGAGAAAATCCGCAATCCGATAACCCGATAAATCTTCAGTCTCCATCGTCGGCGACCCACAAAAAATCCCTCCACGTTTCTCCGATCTACCCTCATCACAACATCTCCAATCGCACCCAAATCCACCTCTTTTGTTCACACCAATACTTATCGGAACCGATACGTGATGATATTTTACCGTGTCCGATCCTTTTTGGAGCTCCAACGAGCTGTCCACTAGTACTATGCGAAGCCCAATACAATCCGATTCACGATTCTTCCACCCTTTAGGAGATTGTGGGTTTCTCTCTAATGGGCTTATCGGATCCGATAGTTTTCGGATCATTTCTGGGTTGAGATTGAAGGAGGAGGAGGAGCGAGAGGAGAGTGCTTCAGTTTGGAGAGAATGAGAATCGTCAATTGGGTGATCTATTTAGCGTGGTAGCTTTTTATAAAGGAGGTCTCCATGTTGGGTAGTAGAAAAATAGATACTGGTATTTTTCTTTTTTAATAATTATATTATTGATGTGACGACAAAACGGTTGTATTATTGGGTGATGATTGATTGCTGAAATCCAGGGGCTAGAGAATTAGGTGGGCTATTCCGTGGTATTCATAAAGTATTCGGTATTTGCTTCAGTATAATTATTATCGGTTTTTTTACAGAGTACCCATGAACACTCTATAAGAGAGGAAAGATAGAAAAAAATAAATTATGCACAGAAATTAATGTAAATCAGGGGGCAATGACCTATTCATTTTTCTCTATCTCTCTTCTCTTATAGAGTACCAATAGGCACTCTATAGAAAAACCGAATTATTGTTATTGTAAGCGTTGTATATATATTATCTAGGCTTTGTTTGGCAAAAATAGCTGAAAGCTACGAGATTATAGCTGAAAGCTGTGAAATTGTAGCTGAAAGCTGATAGCTGTGTAGCTAGCTGATTGAAGTAGAGCTGTTTGGCAAAAGTAGCTGTACAACGCTGATTGAAGTAGAGCTGTTTGGCAAAAGTAGCTGTACAACTAGCTTAAATTTGTTAAATGACTAAAAAGGACATACAATATTATTGGTTTGGCAAAAGTAGCTGTACAACTAGCTTAAATTTGTTAAATGACTAAAAAGGACATACAATATTATTGATATAAAATTAGAATAAAAGACAAAATTTTGCGAAATTAGAACCATAAACAGAATCCGAAAAATTTAAAAAAAAAATTGGGTACTTACCTTGATATGATGGGTTGTACAAACAAAGGAAGTCCAATGAGAGGGTCGAAACTACCTTGACAATGGCCTTCAATGGAGATGGAAGAGAAACATGTTCAGGAGAAGCAGAAGGGGTGTCAGGTGTGAAATGAAAAAGAGCTAGGGTTTTTTAGGTGGGGTAGTAGCTTTCATTTGGCCTAATTATTAGGGGTAAAAACAGAAGGAAAAATTTGACAAATCTTTCCCAAAGATAAACGCTACTTAAGATAGCTTTCCAAAAGCTACTTGCAAAAGATATAATCTCCAAAATAATCTCCTCCTATTTTTTATCACCAAATAGCTCTACTAGCTTATTGACCAAGTCAACAAAACACAATTTCTTAGATAAGACACAATTTCTTGTTGCCAAACAGTGCCTAGTTTTACTGAAGAGGGTCTAGCAGCTATTTGGTTAGTAAGTTGTTTATGAGTAGTATTCTAAGATTTTAGGCTCGACTCTCTTAGAGAGCACCCATTAGAATTTAAACTTTTAGAATATTCGAGGCCATACGTTA